>NW_024754375.1:0-11860 GCF_018991925.1 Homarus americanus | reverse complement strand
CGACACCCACAATCTGACACTGTCCAGTTTATCCCAGGTTGTTTTTACGTGTTTTTCTCTATACGAAAAATTATAATAAATACTAAATTGCTGTTATTAATAACTTATATACTGTAATTATATGTTATGGGAGGGTAGTGTGGAGCGATGGTGAGGCGCGGTGGAGGTGGTTGTGGGAACAGGGGCAGTGTAGAGGGTCGCCATCAGTAGCCAACACACACACACGTCACACATGCCAGTCACCACTACCGCCACCACCAACCACACACTAGTACACACCTTCCTCATATCGCAACACCATCATCATCTTCATCATGTCATATGTGATTAAACGCGGTGCCAGCCAATCACAGTCGCCTCTTTTTATCATCTTCCTTCCTCGCCCAATCACACGCGAGAGTGGGAATGGCGCGTTATTCAGGTAACAGGAAGGTCCTTATAAAGAAGTCGGAACGTGATTTATCGGCGGGTGTGTGGGAGCCATGGGGGAGGACGTGTGTGTCTCCTCCTCCATTTAGTGAAGTTTCTCTCTTACATTGTATTATCACACCACCTGAATGATCCCCTTCACACATAACTCACCAAGTCTTGTGTTTTATTAGTTAGTGATGATGTGATAATATTTTTGAGGCGTATATGATAAGTGTGTTTGGTAGTGCATTCTAAACCTCCATTACATAAGTGGGTGTGTGGGATACCACCGTCCACCCCCTCCTTCTTCATTACCTCCCTTCACCCCCTCCCCTTCTCTCCCTCCCCCACCACCTCCTCTAACCCTTACCCTTAGCGGTGAAAAATCCCTCATTGTGGTTCCAAATCTTTTAAAATGGCAAAGAAAACCTTTTCCCATGAGGCGGACGGACGGGTGGAGGAGCCTAAAGAGCTTTCCTGAAATTCGTTATGATTTTCTCGGCTAGTCCATCCCTCGGGCCACGGCGGTTTCTACAGGGTTTTCTCAGGGACTCTCTCCGGTTTCTGCGAGTGTTCCCAGGGCTGAGGTGTTTACAGGTCGAGACGTTTTGTGACTGTTAACTGTCTGGGAGGGAAGGAGGGGGTGACGGATGCCGAGGCTTTGTTCTGTCCCCTTCCGACCCGACGTGTCACCTGAGACCCGCCAGCCAGTTACGACAGGACTGTGTGACCATTGCTATTATCACCACCGCTACTACTGCCACCACTATCACTGCTATTATCATCACTACCACCACCATGTCTGTGACTACCACCACGTATCACCATTCACCACCACGTCATCTGCACCACTTAAAATCACCACTAATACTACTACTAACGTGACCACTGCTGTTATCACCACCACCATCACCAACACTGAAACTTGTTACTGTTCGCTTTGTGTCCATTCTTCTCCCCTCCCCTTCTCTGTCTTTCTTCCATCTTCTTTCTCTTCTCTCCTCTTTCTCCTCCTTCTTTCTTCCTTCTCACTTTCCTCCTACTCCTTATCTTCTTCCTTCTCCTTCCTCCCTTACGTCCTCCTCCCCCTCCTCCTCCCCCTCCCCCCTCCTCACCCAGGGAGAGATGGACGAGATACAAGTCGTGTAATATCCGCTGAGGACGCTGCTAGTGACGGCATCATCTCAGTCCTGGCCTGGCGTGGACTCGGAGCCTACGTATACCTATAGTCTTAGTAGCCCCATTGTTTACATTGCCCCGTAGCCCGTCCTCGACAAGCTATACCTGATTTATGGGTTGATCGTGTAGCCCCCTCCCTCCCTCCCTCCCTCCCTCAGTAGTGGCTGTATAAGAAACGTGTAAAATACTCCAGCTATATAGTAAACGTGTTCGTATGTATAGCCTCAGTTGTGCTACACGATGAAAGACTACTAGACGATGGCAGGTCTGTGGCACCTTGGGGAGTCTAGCCAGTTACACCAAGTTACCTCCGTGAATTTCCGCCTTTATTTAGTTGTGGTCGTATTCTTTAATACGCTAGTTGTTAACATTTAGGTGAGAATAAGTAAATATTATCAAAACATCATTGAAAAACTCATAAGTGACTTTGTAATATAATTCAGTCGAGATAATAATATAAACACGAACGTGCTGGTCAAGCTCAGAGCTGTCCAGGGGTCATGTGGCCCTCCGGGTCGAGGTTGATCGGTGTTTTTTTTTCTTTTTTCTTTTAATTGTTTCAATATCTGTTAAAGTCATTACTGTGTTAACAATATAATATAAAAGACAAAGAACATTTAAATATACGTATTTAGTTTCAGGGTTTAATTAGTTATTTATTACTTACATTTATTACTATGATATTTGTTTTCGTCTCATGTGTACAGTTTAAGTCTTTACTGTTGTTTTAAGTAACTTTAGATTTAGCTGTTTTTCTCCCAAACTTATGTTGACATTTACATTGTTTAGAATATATCATATAACGCGTCATGATCATCCTGTGTTTATAAAGATCAGAGTTAAGTAATATTCCTTAAGGTTAAGTCACTTAAACTATTCATGTGGACCTAATATGATGACCTACATGGTCACCTATGGCCAGTGTGTGTGTCCGCTAAGTAGGGGTAAAGGAATACTTTTTATTGTTATAATAATGTAAATTAATTTACACATAATAATATTATCACTGTTTCATATAAGATGTTTTGTATGAAGATTTTCATTTGTATGTATTACTGTAAGGAAAAAATGACAGTAAGTGTTAAATTTAATACAAATGTAAACTAAAGTGTAAAAAAATCAGAAGGAAAAATGACAA
The DNA here is from genome assembly GCF_018991925.1 of Homarus americanus. Classification (NCBI taxonomy): domain Eukaryota; kingdom Metazoa; phylum Arthropoda; class Malacostraca; order Decapoda; family Nephropidae; genus Homarus; species Homarus americanus. Next base: position 9,132 of record NW_024754375.1, on the reverse strand, counting down.
TAAAATTTGGATTGTCGGCCATTAACTTGGTAACACCTTTTGTATTAACCGATACGTGATGCCTTAATGAGCCTTAAGACACTGGTGCCGTTCTTACTGTAAGGCTGCTATAATTCTCTGACGCTGTTGTACACAACCGACTTAGTTGTTCCCACGGGTGTAGAGATGAACCAATGGCCTCCAGGCTGCTGGCACGAAGAACAACATTGATGGCCATCAAAAATTTAGATTGTTTACGCCGAAATACTTTTACTTACGAAACACTACTAGCATGTATTGGCAAGGGCAGCCCGGAACCGTCAGGATATCCGCCGATTGGATCCCATAGGCCACCCTTCTTTGCCAATCTCCTTAGGTGCTGAAGCAACTGAGGGTCTTCAGGACTCCGCCGAGAGGGCCAGAACAGCCGTCCTCACGCCCCCAAGGAGTGATGCTAGCGAAGGTCCCGCTGGACCCCCGAGTAAAGTTGAGACTTTTCCTCTATTTCTCTTTAAGACAGAGAGGCAGCACTGGCTAGTGACGCTAAGAGTATCTACTGTCATATCTTCATATATTATTACTTATTTTATAGTGTCGTCCACAACACACCGAGACTTTGGTGTTTGTTTCTGTGAGTTAAGGAGATACAGTGAGTCAACCTGAGACGTTAGTCAGCTGGTGCACAAGTTTTGAATTACGATCACAAGTACTCATATTTCATTATTTCTATTATCCTCGCTGGGTGGGAGATATAAACTAATGTTATAGTTATAATTATAGGCACCAGTAACTCATGTAATGTTATCGGTATACAGTCCCCAGTAACTTATTGACATATTCTTCACAGTTTTGGTTTTTTTACGGGATTAGTCAGGTCACAGGTCAATGACCCACATCAGGGCCTGGGGGTCGAAAATATAATAATAATAATAATAATAATAATAATAATAATAATAATAATAATAATAATAATAATAGAGAGAAACATATGTATGTTGTGTTGTCAAAGTAAAAGAAACAATTGTAACCTGCAATTGTGTAAAAATGAGGCAGAAAGTCAATAAGAAGTGTGACGTAGATGTTTCATATTTATATACAGTCAGCATAATGAAGTGATGGTCTTCACGGCCAGGAGGAGTTGTGCTGAAAGCCCGACGGTGTGTTCAGTGTCTTCCAGGAACAGTATGATAGTGTGTAAGTTGGTGGATGCTAAAGTGGCAACATACTGTAGGAGCCTCCTGAGGGATCCTCCACGTAATAAATGGTGAGTTATTGACGTGGGTCTTGAGTGTGTGTGTGTGTGTGTGACCTGTGGTGAAATGGTCAGCATCCTGCCCGAGTTCGATCCTCGGGCAGGGTGAAACTATGGGCAAGTTTCTTTACGCCATTTGCCTCTGTCTACCCAGCAGTAATTGGTACCCTGGATGTTAATCGATTTGCGGATCGTGTTCCGGGGTAATGGTTAGCCAGTGCAGTTGGCGAGCTGTCCAGTCTTCTCGGACTATTCCTTGACACTGGGTCATGCAGCTCGTTAACTTAGGGTGAGGTAGTTGTGTTGGCGACAGCTTCTACACTTTAACAAATTCACGCCTAGGAGACCCTTGGGCCGGCCATCCTCGATTTCGAGGGGCTTCCATTATTATGTGTGTGTGTGTGCTATATAATCCACTATGGATGTGGTAATCATTATTTTACTTGGACTGATGATGACACGTAGGAGTGGATGTCGTCGCTCTATATGCGCCGGATGAATGTTGGAGGAGGTGACGACGGGTAGCATGAATAAGCTGGTTTACATTCTACCTTACCTATCATGCCTATGGCGACTGTATCCTGCCTACTGCTCGTATCACGGTGATAGCATGCCAGGTTCGTATAATCTAGCATGGGATGACGTACAAATAAAGGGATGAACATTTAATATACGATATAATGGACGTTACTAGTGAGCTTTGGGTATTACAAGTGGCTGGTACAGGTCGATGGTGATAGTATAGTCAGTAACCATAATTACTGGCCCATCCACAGGTCGAGCGTAGTGTGGGTAGAGGTCCTTGTGGACAGCGGCTCACTCAGTAGCAACTCACACACCAACACAGCATAAGACCCTTGAATACTTATCACCAGTCGTTCAGGTCATACCTCCTTTTACTCTGAATATAAGGTAACTTTTACTACTCCCACTAACGTGAAATAAATAAATTATAACTTATGTCTACTGGAGCAGTAACATGTCCACTACCCACCAGTAAAAGGACACAGCATCAATTTGGGAATATGTCTGAGGCCAACGCAGGAGTATCTGGTGATGTCCCGCACTACATGATCTTGTCAGGGCCACAGTACAGCAGCAGGCCAAGTCTCATGCTATATGTTAACAGATACAGTCCTCTGATACACTGAACACACCGTCGGGCTGTCAGTACCACTCCTCCTGGCCGTGAAGATTATCACCTCATGAGCTGCCTGTTTATAAATATTAAACTATGAAACATCTACACTACACCTCTAACCAGTGGTAATTAATGTTAATATTACTTATACCATAATGTGAAGCATCCGGCAATAAGTTACTAGGGACTACAAGCCTTATAACATTACATGTATTACTGGGGACTATATGCCTATATACTTTATATAAGTTACTTAGGACGATATAACTATAACATTAGTTTATATCTCCCACCCAGCGAGGATAATAGAAATAATGAAATATGAGTACTTGTGATCGTAATTCAAAACTTGTGCACCAGCTGACTAACGTCTCAGGTTGACTCACTGTATCTCCTTAACTCACAGAAACAAACACCAAAGTCTCGGTGTGTTGTGGACGCCACTATAAATTAAGTAATAATATATCAAGATATGACAGTAGATACTCTTAGCGTCACTAGCCAGTGTTGCCTCTCTGTCTTAAAGAGAAATAGAGGAAAAGTCTCAACCTTACTCGGGGGTCCAGCGGGACCTTCGCTAGCATCACTCCTTGGGGGCGTGAGGACGGCTGTTCTGGCCCTCTTGGCGGAGTCCTGAAGACCCTCAGTTGCCTCAGCACCTAAGGAGATTGGCGAAGAAGGGTGGCCTATGGGATCCAATCGGCGGAGTTCCTGACGGTTCCGGGCTGCCCTTGCCAATACATGCTAACAGTGTTTCGTAACTAAAAGTATTTCGGCCTAAACAATCTAAATTTGTAATGGCCATCAATGTTGTTCCTCGTGCCAGCAGCCGGGCCCACGATCACTTGTTACCATCTATACCACTTACAGATTGATCATAATTTCATAATTGAAAGAAAATGAACTACTGCTACGCTTCAGGATTCACTTCCCTTAAGGATGACGTTGCATTAAGACACATAAAAATAACTACTTTGTATTATAATAATAAGCCACCTTTTATTGTCTGTTGTCACTCTTAGTTGTTAATGGCACCTGACACCTTAATAGTACAGCAGTCTGATATGATGAATTACCTGTAGGGGTCATAAATATGCCCGGCTCTACAGTGTATAGCATCATGACTTGTTTTATTAGTACATGGGATATTTCTCAATGTATGTGGATAAAATTAGGAACTTGTATTATATGAACTAATGAACAAATTCTCATCTTTCAGATTTTGTAATATAAACAATGAGATTCCTTAGACTAGGTACAAGTAAGAAATAAAATATTTTCCTCTCCTTTGGTACGATTGTATATATCAATTGAATATTAAAACGCGTTATGTTATGACTCATAACATATCGTTGCTCATAAGTTATGAGCAACGATAGCCTACTGTTTCACGGACAATAATTTGACTTAAGATACAATAATTTAAAATAAGGGATTTTCAACAGTATTGATTACTGAACCGTGTATATCAAGTTATCTCAAGAACCTAGAGTATGGCGCCTCCCTCACTACTCTCTGAAACAGCTTCAGTAAGTAAGGCTGAAGTTCAGATGCGAACTTTCAAGGGTTCTGTGTAGTATTGTACATTAAGCTGTGGTTTGCACACACTGTCCTGTCAGGAGCCTTGAGTATCATACACGTACTGTACACACATTAATTTTGTTTTGCTAACTATCAGTATGTAATTTCAACCTAACCTAATTATCAATGAGTTATTTAACCTAACCTAATATAACCTAAACTACTTATGCCAACCCAACATAACCTAAGAAATCGACCCAACAAAACTATCATGAAATAATTCAACCTAACCTAACCTAACCTAAGCTCATATTTGTCTCCGGCTGAAGTATACCTGACCACCTTTATGTCGTCCCATTAGGAAGCTGATGAGTCTGTGTTATATTTGTTCCTCATTACAAAACGAAATAAATCTTTAAATAATGGTACAGCGGACGACACACACCTATTGCTGTGTTTGGTGACACGTTGGTTAATGGTGACATGTTGGTTAATGTTGACTCGTAGGTTAATGGTGACGTGTAGGTTAATGGTGACGTGTAGCATAAGAGTAAAGTGCTGGTTAATGGTGATGTGTTGGTTAATGGTGACGTGTTGGTTTATGTTGACCTGTTAGTTAATGGTAACGCCTTGGTTAATCGTGACGAGTTGATGGTTAATGGTGACGTGCTGGCTAATGATGACGTGTTGGTAAATGATCTCCCCACTTCATTTTGCTAAGGGTCAAGACTCGTGTTCCTGCCTCACTTCCAACCTACACCGCCTCACTCACCCCTCTGGCAGGTAACACACTCTGGTCCCACAACCCTCTGGTAGGTAACACACTCTGGTCCCACAACCCTCTGGCAGGTAACACACTCTGGTCCCACAACGCTCTGGCAGGTAACACACTCTGGTCCCACAACCCTCTGGTAGGTAAAAAAAATAATAACACTTAGTTAATATTTGTTAATGTTAGGTTAAGTTAGTTTAAGTTTTCTATTTCACAATTCATTAATACCTAATATGATGAAGTACATGATCACCGATGGCCAGTTAGAAGCTTAAAATAATACATAGAAGTTATCGATATTAGTCAATTATCCCTGTTTAGTTTAAGCTTTTACAAATCATCAATCGTTTTTGTCAAATAGAGATAACTTTTTGGTTTTATTATTACAACTTAATATTAATTCGTATATTGTAAGATTTTGTATATTTCTTTTCAGCCCTTGCTTACTGCCATATGATGTTTAATTTATACTTTAAATAGGTTAGGTTAGGTTTGGTCAGGTCAGGTTACATTTTGTATGAAGATATTCATTTATTTGTACATCCTCCTACACTCATTTTCGTCTCCTAACTTCGTCTAACAGTAACGTATAAAAGTTTCTGACCTGAAATGTATCGCCAAACTCCTTTAAGTTTGTCCCTGTGAAAGTTTCTAGCCACGAGGAATAAGCTTCAGAATATATCACTTGTGGGGGTACTGGTGTAACATTAATCGGGCACTTTTTTTCTACGAGAGGCGTATAAATACTTCTGATCAAGGAAGTTATTATCAAATTTCACAGGCTTAGCGAAGTAGAAGTTTATGTACTGAAGAACTTTTGAACTTGTCAGGACGCAAGAGAGGGAGGTATGTGTGTGTGAGTGTGACTGTAATTTTCCTGTATGTATTTACGCATGTGCACTCATGTATATTTGAACACATGAGATTATGTAGTGTTACTCTATACACTCGGGCAATAACATCATCCAGTAAGAGCCTTCACTAAGACTCACTGTATGATAGACTTTGATCCACACACTGTATCAGCAAATGTATTTATATGTTGATCCTGGACGGCTACGAGCCACCAGCGACCCTAAATCATATGGCCATTAAAGGTGTAATTTGTACACAGTAAACAGTCTAGTAAACTTATTTGAATGGACACCAAGTTTACCGTAATCATTCGTTTGAAACCCATTGAGTAGATCAGTGCACTTACATGCCTCTGGATGGAGTGTGTGTGTTATATGTGTTTAACCCCATGTACCAGTGTTGAGTTTAATGGATCACTGTTCCTGGAATGTATTTTGTTTTTACTGTAAAGCTGAAGTTTGTTTCCATACGATCAGATATTTTATTTCCTTATTCTTGATCATTCCTTTGCCAAATAAGTACATTGCGTCATCTACATAAATTGTGAAAGCTTCTGTAAACACGTTTTTTTTAATATATTTGCCTGGGATAGTATTAGCGCCAAGTTGTTATTAATTTGTGTTGATCAGTACACTTTTAATATAAAAAATCCGCTGGTGCATTTATTATTTTCTTATGGCAAGGGTAAGGTACATATTTGTAACTTTGTGTATTATGTAGTTAACTATGTTTGAGACATTAGTGCTTTACACCATGAAGTAGGTACAGCACATCATAAAACTTAAGCTTTCAGAAATTAAAAAACAAAAATAAGACCTCCTTCCCTGCTGCCTTACACATGCTGTGGCTCTAACTCTCCTGTCCGTTGTGATTTTCCACCCTGTCCGACCCTCCACTGTGTCAGCTGACGTGTTCAAACAAAAGAACGTCGGTTTCCGCAGTTACAGACATCAAAATCTAACCATCTATTATTCTTCATCACTTCAAACCTCATAGTTTTCAATTCAATTAGTTTCAATGATAAATTATAATTAAACCCTTTCTGCCAAGGAGTATAATTAAATTAAAAATATCGCAAAAGTTTCCAAACGAACACTGGCGCACAACCCTGGCGCCCACAACTTATAGCATCCACATCGATACCTTTTCCCGGGCTACCTACCTCTTCTCCCTAGCTTATATCCTCACCAGGCAGGAGTCCTCCTCTCCCTACTACACTAGGGTTGCCATATCTGAACATTAAAAAAAGAGGACGTTCCCGAAGACATCATGTGTTGCCGCCGCCTTCTCACCCCCCCTCCGCCTGCCACACACTTTGGCGCTATGTAACCTTGATGCAGCCGTGACCGTTTTATGCTCTGGAAAAGTACAACAAATCGTAAGCACTGGCTGTGGCACCAAGCGACAAACCCACAACAAAGACTAAGATCAAACACTGTCACTGCAGGTTAAAGACTGGCCAACCACCGGTCACCGTCATAGTTGTCGACACGTAAATAATATAGCGAAAGTGGCTAGATTATGGCTGAAAATTGCTAAAATGCCTTAAATGCAGGACAAGAAAAACAAATGCTACAGTGTAAAAAAAGCCATAAGAAAAAAATGGTATACTTTCAACATTTCATTTATAGCTGTAATAGCACTAAATACAAATTTTTTAATAATGCGCGTGGCTGAAGAACAAGGAAAAGCAGCATGGCACTACAGGTTACCCCAAAAACTGCTAGCAGCTAAGTTGACAACACCGTACAGGCGTACACGTGACTTATCAGCTGACGAAAACTGAACAAGATCTCTACTGTTTCCACCTCCCCTCTCTCACAGTCTCTCTCTCTCTCTCGTCATTACAGTTTCATGTTTCTTTCCGTGGAGAAAATGATGGAAGCTGAAATTCCGGACTTTTGAAGAATTTTAAAAATTCCTTCCGGATGAAGATTTCGAGACCTAAATGGAGGACATGTCCGGGAAAATACGGACGTATGGCAACCCTATACTACACCATAACTTCATAACCCAGGTATGTAATGTATCCTCGCTGGCACCAGAATAGGAAGCCCATGTTATTCTCCGTTAACCTCACAACTTGCCCCAACTCTAGCAGTCAGTCTCAGTTAGGGTTGCCATATCTGAACATTCAAAAAAGAGGACGCTCCCGAAGACATCCCCCCCCCCCCCTGCCCGGCACACACAGGCTAATATACAACATACTGTACATGGTATAGAAATCTTAAAAAAGATTACCTTTGCTTAAGGCTGAACATCTTCATTCCCTTAGCTGCAGTCTTCTTCCCCCACTGTAATAATAATAATAATAATAATAATTAACGGTTTATTTGAAGAGCTTGGCAGCCAGAAGGCTGAAAATATACAGTTACATATTTGGGGAATGGGTTACGAATTACAAATAATATACAAGTGACATAAGTGACACAAATAAGACATATAATAACTTAGATGGGGATCAGCTCAAACTACAGTTCATTTCAACATAGTGACAGTGCAAGGAGCAGTGTTTACTGGGAGTGAATACACTGATTTATTACATGTTATTGATAATTTTTACAATGGTTGGGACTGGGCTGTTCTTATAGCGATCAGTTCGTGCACGTATGGGCTGGATGCGGTTGTGGTGTCGAACAACAATTCTCGGACAGGGGATCTCAGGTGGTAGTAGGGGCCGGTGTCGGGGATGGTGTAGAAGCTTCTTACCAAATTTGCAGATGAGGCCGTGGTGATGGTCAGTGAGAGTCGAAAGGGTCAGTGTGTTGAGCGCTTCTTGATATGTGGTGTAGGAAGGGGAGAGAATAATCTTGCATGCCCTCTTTTGCACTTTTTCTAGGTGTTTACGTTGTGTGGCATTTAGAGAGGAAGACCAGGTGGGGGAGGCATAGGTGAGCTTGGGAAGTATGAATGTTGTGTATGCACTGAGGAGCTCGTGTGCGGGAACTCCGAGGGACTTGAGTCGGCGGAGGAGGTGGAGACGGAAACTGGAGGATTTGACAACTTCACTGACGTGTGGTTTCCAATTTAGTTTGTTGTCTATGGTGACGCCGAGGAGCTTCGTGGAATCTACAACCTGGAGTGTGTTCGGACCTAGGGTAATGGAGGGAGGTGGGACAATGTCGGAGGAGAGGTTGATGTGCATAACCATGGTCTTGGTATGGTTGATGGTGACATGGTTATTGGTGGCCCAGTTTTGGAGACTGTTCAATAAATTCTGAAGGGCGGTATATTTGGGAGCAGAATTGTTGACGCTGATCCCAATGGTGGAGTCGTCGACATATTTCCAGCGAGCAGGGGTTTCTCTTAGGGCATCATTGATGAGCATAAGGAAGCAGAGTGGTCCCATCTTGGTGCCTTGGGGACGCCACAGGTGAGTGACTGAAAGGTGGAGACAGCCCCTCGGAAGCGTACAGCTTGGCGTCGGTCACTGAGGAAGTCTGTAAGCCATGGTATGAGACTTCTCCGAAGCCCGAGGTCAATAGCTTTGTTTATGATTATATTGTGGTCGACTAGGTCGAACGCTTTAGTGAAATCAACGAAGGCGACAGCTACAGACGTTTTTCGTTTCTCGAGATGGCGGTATATGTAATCGAGAAAGCTGACAAGACA
>NW_024754373.1:0-5506 GCF_018991925.1 Homarus americanus | reverse complement strand
CCTCTGCTCGAGTATGACAAAGCCTAATCGAGTATAACCACTGGTCTCGAATATAACAAGAATCCCTGGTCGAGTATAACCAAGGCCCCTCATCGAGAGTATAACAAAGTTTTCCTAATCTATTATAACAAAGTCCCTAATCGAGTATAAAAAAAGTCCTGGTCGGTATAACAAAAGTCCCTGATGATCGAGGTATAACAAAGCCCCTTGATCAGGTAAACCGAATATCGATCGAGTAGCAAAAGGGCCATCATCGAGTATAACAAAGTCCCCTGATCAGTATGAACAAAGCCCTTTGATCGAGTAAAACAAAGTCCCCTCAACGGAAGAGTATAACAAAGGGCCCTCATCGAGTATAACAAAACCCTTATCGCGTATAACAAGGTCCTGGTCGAGTATAACAAAGACCGCCGATCAAAATGCTAACAAAGAAAGCCCCTTGATCCGGAAGTAAAACAAAGTCCTCTGGTCGAGTATAACAAAGTCCCCGATCGGAGTCTAACAAAGGCCCCTGATCGAGTATAACATTGTTCCTGATCGAGTATAACAAAGAGCCCTCATCGAGTATAACAAAGTCCCTAATCGAGTATAACAAAGTCCCTGAACGAGTATAAGCAAAGCCCGTTGATTCAGTATTACAAAGTTTCCTGGTCGAGTATAACAAGGCCCTCATCGAGTATAACAAAGGGCCCTCATCGAGTATAACAAAGTCACCTGGTCGAGTATAAAATGCCCCCTGGTCAGTATGACACAGTCGTGATCGAGCGTAACAAAGACCACTGGTCGAATATAATAAAAGCCTCCGCATCAGGTATAACAAAGTCACTTGATCAGTATAACAAAAGCCTCCTGAACGGGTATAACATAGGGCCCTGATCCTGTATAACAAAGTCCCCTGGTCAAGTATAACACAGTCCCTAAATGGGTGTATCAAAATCCCTTGGTTGAGTATAACAAAGTCCCTGGTCGATTATAACAAAGGCCCCTCATCGAGTATAATAAAGGCCCTCGTCGTATAACAAAGGCCCCTCGTCGAGCTTTACAAAGGCCCCTGGTCGAGTATAACAAAGCCCCTTCATCGAGTATAAAATGTCCTTTGATCGAATATAACAAAGCCCCCTGATCGAGTACAAAAAAGTCACCTGAGCAAGAATAACAAAGTCCCCTGGTCGAGTATAACAAAGTCCTTGGTCGAGTATAAAAAGGCCCCTGATGGAGTATATCAAAGCCCCTAGTCGAATATAATAAAGTCACGTGATCGAGCATAAAAAGGCCCCTGGTCGAGTATAATAAAGCCTCCTCATCGAGTACAACAAAGTCCCCTGACCGAGTATAACAAAGCTCCCTGATCGAGAATAACAAAGTCCCCTGATCGAGTATAACCAAGTCCACTGATCGATTGTAACAAAGGTCCCTCATCGAGTCTAACAAAGGCCCCTAATCGAGTATAACAAAGTCCCGTGATCGAGTATAACCAACTCCACTGATCGATTATAACAAAGGTCCCTCATCGAGTCTAACAAAGGCCTCTAATCGAGTATAACAAAGTCCCCTCATCGAGTATAAATATAGCCCGTTGATCGAGTAAAACAAAGTTCCCTGGTCGAGTATAACAAAGTCCCCTGATCGATTATAACAAAGTCACCTGATCGAGTATAACAAACCCCCTGATCGAGTATAACAAAGTCCCCTGATCGAGTATAACAAAGTCACCTAATCGAGTATAAGAAAGACCCTTGATCAGGTAAAATCCCTGATCAAGAACCAAAATCATGATCACAGGTATATTAAAGCCCCTGGTCTAGGTATAAAGTCCCCATATCGAGTATAACAAAGTACCCTCATCGAGTATAACATAGGCCCTTGATTGAGTATAACAAAGGCCCATGATCGAGTATAACAAAGGCTCCTGATGGAATATAACAAAGTCCTCTGATCGAGTATAACAAAGTCCTTTGATAGAGTATAACAAAGTCCCCTGGTCGAGTATAACAAAGCCCCCTGATCGAGTGTAACAAAGTCCCCTGACCGAGCATAGCAAACCCCCTGATCGAGTATAACAAAGTCCCCTGATCGAATATAACAAAGTCACCTGATCGAGCATAAAAATGGCCCCTGATCAAATTATCAAAGGGCCTTTGATCGAATATAACAAAGCCCCCTGATCGAGTATAAAAAAGTCACCTGAGCAAGAATAACAAAGTCCCCTGGTCGAGTATAACAAAGTCCTTGGTCGAGTATAAAAAGGCCCCTGATGGAGTATGTCAAAGCCCTCGTCGAGTATAACAAAGTGACGTGATCGAGCATAACAAAGGCCCCTGGTCGAGTATAATAAAGCCTCCTCATCTAGTATAACAAAGTCCCCTGATCGAGTATAACAAAGCCCTCTGATTGATAATAACAAAGTTCCCTAATCGAATATAAAAAGCCTCCTCATCGAGTATAAGAAAGTCCCCTGATCGAGTATAACAAAGTCCCCTGATCGAGTATAACAAAGTCACCTTATCGAGTATAACAAAGTCCTCTGCTCGAGTATGACAAAGCCCCCTAATCGAGTATAACAAAATACCCCTGGTCGAATATAACAAAGTCCCCTGGTCGAGTATAACAAAGGCCCCTCATCGAGTATAACAAAGTTTCCTAATCTATTATAACAAAGTTCCCTAATCGAGTATAAAAAAGTCCCCTGGTCGAGTATAACAAAGTCCCCTGATCGAGTATAACAAAGCCCCTTGATCGAGTAAAACAAAGTCCTCTGGTCGAGTATAACAAAGGGCCATCATCGAGTATAACAAAGTCCCCTGATCGAGTATGAACAAAGCCCTTTGATCGAGTAAAACAAAGTCCCCTCAACGAGTATAACAAAGGGCCCTCATCGAGTATAACAAAGACCCCTTATCGCGTATAACAAGGTCCCTGGTCGAGTATAACAAAGTCCCTTGATCGAGTATAACAAAGCCCCTTGATCGAGTAAAACAAAGTCCTCTGGTCGAGTATAACAAAGTCCCCCGATCGAGTCTAACAAAGACCCCTGATCGAGTATAACATTGTTCCCTGATCGAGTATAACAAAGAGCCCTCATCGAGTATAACAAAGTCCCCTGATCGAGTATAACAAAGTCACCTGATCGAGTAGAAGAATGACCCTTCATCGAATATGACAAAGTCCCCTGATCGAGTATAACAAACGCCCCTGATGGAGTATATCAAAGCCCTCGTCGAGTATAACAAAGTCACTTGATCGAGCATAAGAAAGGCCCCTGGTCGAGTATAATAAAGCCTCCTCATCGAGTATAACAAAGTTTCCTGATCGAGTATAAAAACCCTCCTCATCGAGTATAACAAAGTCCCCTAATCCAGTATAACAAAGTCCCCTGATCGAGTAAAACAAAGTCACCTTATCGAGTATAACAAAGTCCTCTGCTCGAGTATGACAAAGCCCCCTAATCGAGTATAACAAAATCCCCCTGGTCGAGTATAACAAAGTCACCAGCTCGAGTAAAACAAAGGCCCCTGGTCGAGTATAACAAAATCCCTGGTCGAGTATAAAAAGGCCCCTGATGGAGTATATCAAAGCCCCTGGTCGAATATAATAAAATCACGTGATCGAGCATAAAAAAGCCCCTGGTCGAGTATAATAAAGCCTCCTCATCGAGTACAACAAAGTCCCCTGACCGAGTATAACAAAGCTCCCTGATCGAGAATAACAAAGTCCCCTGATCGAGTATAACCAAGTCCACTGATCGATTGTAACAAAGGTCCCTCATCGAGTCTAACAAAGGCCCCTAATCGAGTATAACAAAGTCCCGTGATCGAGTATAACCAACCTACTGATCGATTATAACAAGATCCCTCATCGAGTATATAACAAAGCCCTCTGATAGAGTATAACAAAGTCCCCTGGTCGAGTATAACCAGCCCCTGATCGAGTGTAACAAAGTTCCCTGACCGAGTATAGAAAACCCCCTGATCGAGTATAACAAAGTCCCCTGATCGAATATAACAAAGCCCCCTGATCGAGTGTAACAAAGTTCCCTGACCGAGTATAGAAAACCCCCTGATCGAGTATAACAAAGGCTCCTGATGGAGTATAACAAAGTCCCCTGATCGTGTATAACAAAGCCCTTTGATAGAGTATAACAAAGTCCCCTGGTCGAGTATAACAAAGCCCCCTGATCGAGTATAACAAAGTCCCCTGACCGAGTATAGTAAACCCCCTAAACGAGCATAACAAAGTCACCTCATCGACCATAAGAATGGCCCCTGGTCGAGTATAATAAAGCCAACTAATCGAGTATAACAAAGTTACCTGATCGAGTATAACAAAGTCCTTTGATCGAGTATAACAAAATCACCTTATCGAGTGTAACAAGTCCCCTGCTCGAGTATAACAAAGCCCCCTGATCGAGTATAACAAAATCCCCCTGGTCGAGTATAACAAAGTCCCCTGGTCGAGTATATCAAAGTCCCTGATTGAGTGAATCAAAGCACCCTGGTCGAGTATAAAAAAGTCCCCTGGTCGAGTATAGCAAAGGCCCCTCATCGAGTATAACAAAGGCCCCTCATCGAGTATAACAAAGGCCCCTCGTCGAGCTTTACAAAGACCCCTGGTCGAGTATAACAAAGCCCCCTCATCGAGTATAAAAAAGTCCCATTGATCGAGTATAACAAAGCCCCCTGATCGAGTATAACAAAGTCCCTTCATCGACAATAACAAAGTCCCCTGGTCGAGTATAACAAGGTCCCTGGTCAAGTATAAAAAAGCCCCCATATAGAGTATATCAAAGCCCCTGGTCGAGTATAATAAACTCACGTCATCGAGCATAAAAAGGCCCCTGGTCGAAAATAATAAAGCCTCCTCATCGAGAACAACAAAGTCCCCTGATCGAGTATAACAAAGTCCCCTGATCGAGTATAACCAAGTCAACTGATCGATTGTAACAAAGGTCCCTCATCGAGTCTAACAAAGGCCCCTAATCGAGTATAACAAAGTCCCCTGATCGAGTATAACCAACTCCACTGATCGATTATAACAAAGGTCCCTCATCGAGTCTAACAAAGGCCTCTAATCGAGTATAACAAAGTCCCCTCATCGAGTATAAATAAAGCCCGTTGATCGAGTATGACAAAGTTCCCTGGTCGAGTATAACAAAGTCCCCTGATCGATTATAACAAAGTCACCTGACCGAGTATAACAAACCCCCTGATCGAGTATAACAAAGTCCCCTGATCGAGGATAACAAAGTCACCTGATCGAGTATAAGAAAGACCCTTGATCGAATATGACAAAGTCCCCTGATCGAGTATAACAAAGTCCCTTGATCGAGTATATCAAAGCCCCCTGGTCGAGTATAACAAAGTCCCATATCGAGGTATAACAAAGTCATCTGCTCGAGTATGACCAAAGCCCTGATCGAGAAAAACAAAGTCCTCTGGTCGAGTATAAAAAAGTCCCCTGATCGAGTATAACAAAGGCCCCTCATCGAGTATAACAAAAGTTTCTAATC
>NW_024754372.1:0-2446 GCF_018991925.1 Homarus americanus | reverse complement strand
TTGTATAAAAAAATGGAAATATCTACTTCCGGGACAGTTGGTTAGATAACCAACTTTCCTGAAATAGATTATCATAGAAACGGGAAATTTGTATTATAAAAATGGGAAATATCTACTTTCCGGAAAGTTGATATACTTTCCCGAAAAGTAGATAGATTCCACTTTTCGGAAAGTAGATTATCGACTTTGGAAGTAGATTCGAATTTTGGGGAAAATTACCCAATTTGCGAAGTAGATTATCATAGAAAACGTGAAATTTGTATCATAAAAATGGGAAATATCTACTTTCCGGGAAAGTTGTTAGATAACCAAATTTCCCGAAAATAGATTATCATAGAAAACGGGAAATTTGTATCATAAAAAATGGAAATATCTACTTTCCGAAAGTTGGTTAGATAACCAAATTTGCCGAAAACAGATTATCAGTAGAAAACGGAAATTTGTATCATAAAAATGGGAAATATCTACTTTCCGGAAAGTTGGTTAGATAACCAACTTTCCCGAAAATAGATTATCATAGAAAACGGAAATTTGTATCATAAAATGGGAATATCTACTTTCCGAAAGTTGGTTATAATTTCCCGAAAAGTAGATAGATTTTCTACTTTCGAAAGAGATTATCGACTTTCGGAAGTGATTCGAATTTGGAAATATTACCT
The DNA here is from genome assembly GCF_018991925.1 of Homarus americanus. Classification (NCBI taxonomy): domain Eukaryota; kingdom Metazoa; phylum Arthropoda; class Malacostraca; order Decapoda; family Nephropidae; genus Homarus; species Homarus americanus. The sequence continues at coordinate 1,787 of NW_024754372.1, read as the reverse complement.
AATTTTGCGAAGTAGATTATCGTAGAAAACGAAATTGTATCATAAAATGGGAAATATCTACTTTCCGGGAAAGTTGTTAGATAAACCAAATTTGCCGAAAATAGATTATCAGAAAATGGGAAATTTGTATCATAAAAAATGGGAAATATCTACTTTCCGAAAGTTATTAGATAACCAAATTTGCCGAAAACAGATTATCATAGAAAACGGGAAATTTGTATCATAAAATGGGAAATATCTACTTTCCGGGAAAGTTATTAGATAAACCAACTTCCCGAAAATAGATTATCATAGAAAACGGGAAATTTGTATCATAAAATAAATATCTACTTTCCGAAAGTTGGTTAGATAACCAAATTTGCCGAAAACAGATTATCATAGAAAACGGGAAATTTGTAACATAAAAATGGAAATATTCATTTCCGGGAAAGAGTTATATACTTTCCGAAAAGTAAATAGATTTTCTACTTTTCGGGAAAGTAGATTATCGACTTTTCGGGGAAGTAAATTCGAATTTTGGGGAAATATTACCTAATTTTGCGAAGTAGATTATCATAGAAAACGAAATTTGTATCATAAAAATGGGAAATATCTATTTTCCGAAAGTTGAGTTAGATAACCAAATTTGCCGAAAATAGATTATCATAGAAAACGGAAATTTGTATCATAAAAATGGGAAATATCTACTTTCCGAAAGTTAAGTTAGATAACCAAATTTGCCGAAAACAGATTATCATAGAAAACGGAAATTTGTATCATAAAAATGGGAATATCTACTTTCCGGAAAGTTATTAGATAACCAACTTTCCCGAAAATAGATTATCATAGAAAACGGGAAATTTGTATAAAAAAATGGAAATATCTACTTTCCGGACAGTTGGTTAGATAACCAACTTTCCCGAAAATAGATTATCATAGAAAACGGGAAATTTGTATCATAAAAATGGGAAATATCTACTTTCCGAAAGTTATTAGATACTTTCCCCGAAAAGTAGATAGATTTTCTACTTTCGGAAAGTAGATTATCGACTTTTCGGGGAAGTAGATTGAATTTTGGGCGAAATATTACCTAATTTTGCGAAGTAGATTATCATAGAAAACGTGAAATTTGTATCATAAAATGGAAATATCTACTTTCCGGGAAAGTTGAGTTAGATAACCAAATTTGCCGAAAATAGATTATCATAGAAAACGGGAAATTTGTATCATAAAAATGGGAAATATCTACTTTCCGAAAGTTGAGTTAGATAACCAAATTTGCCGAAAACAGATTATCATAGAAAAACGGAAATTTGTATCATAATAAATGGGAATATCTACTTTCCGAAAGTTGGTTAGATAACCAACTTTCCCGAAAATAGATTATCATAGAAAACGAAATTTGTATCATAAAAAATGGAAATATCTACTTTCCGGAAAGTTGGTTATATACTTTAACGAAAAGTAGATAGATTTTCTACTTCGGGAAAGAGATTATCGACTTTCGGGGAAGTAGATTGAATTTTGGGGAAATATTACAATTTTTGAAGTAGATTATCATAGAAAACGTGAAATTTGTATCATAAAAATGGGAAATATCTACTTTCCGGGAAAGTTGGTTAGATAACCAAATTTGCCGAAAATAGATTATCATAGAAAACGGAAATTTGTATCATAAAAATGGGAATATCTACTTTCCGAAAGTTGTTTATATACTTTCCTGAAAAGTAGATAGACTTTCACTTTTCGGAAAGAGATTATCGACTTTTCGGGGAAGTAGATTGAATTTTGGCGAAATATTACCTAAT
>NW_024754371.1:0-4876 GCF_018991925.1 Homarus americanus | reverse complement strand
TGGGAGAGGTTTCTGTACCCCATAATCCACCCCACATAAATATGGGAGGGGTTTCTGTACCCCTTAATCCACCCCCCATGAATATGGGAGAGGTTTCTGTACCCCATAATCCACCCGACATTAATATGGGAGATGTTTCTATACCCCATTATCCACCCCACATAAAAATGGGAGAGGTTTCTGTACCCCATAATCCACCCCACATAAATATGGGAGAGGTTTCTGTACCCCATAATCCACCCGACATAAATATGGGAGAGTTTTCTGTACCCCATAATCCAGCCCCCATAAATATGGGAGAGGTTTCGATACCCCATAATCCACCCCCCATAAATATGGGAGAGGTTTCTGCACCCCTTAATCCACCCCCATAAATATGGGAGAGGTTTCTGTACCCCATAATCCACCTATACATAAATATGGGAGAGGTTTCTTTGTACCTCTAACCACCCCACCATGTGAGAGGTTTTGCACTCCATAATCCACCCAGCCAAATTGGAGTGGAGAGGTTTCTGTACCCCATAATCCACCCATATAAATAAATATGCGAGAGGCCCCTGTACTCCCCTTAATCCACCCCCCATAAATATGGGGAGAGGTTTCTTGGTACCCCACAACTAATTCACATAAACAGGGGAGAGGTTTCCTCAAAATTGGCTAATCCACCCGACACAAATATGGGAGAGGTTTCTGTACCCACATAATCCACCTGACAGGCAATATGGGAGATTTCCCACCCATAATCCACCCCCCATAAATATGGGAGAGGTTTTGTACCCCTTAATCCACCCCCATAAATATGTGAGAGGTTTCTGTACCCCATAATCCACCCCACATAAATATGGGAGAGGTTTCTGTACCCCATAATCCACCCGACATACATATGGGAGAGGTTTCTGTACCCTATAATCCACCCCCCATAAATATGGGAGAGGTTTCTGTACCCCAAAATCCACCCCACATAAATATGGGAGAGGTTTCTGTACCCAATAATCCACCCGACATAAATATGGGAGAGGTTTCTGTACCCCTTAATCCACCCCCCCACATAAATATGGTAGACGTTTCTGTACCTCATAATCCAATCTCGACATAAATATGGGAGAGGTTTTGTACGCTATAATTCACCCCCATAAATATGGGAGAGGTTTCTCTACCCCTTAATCCAACCCCCATATATATGGGAGAGTTTTCTGTACCCCTTTATCCACCCGCCATATATATGGGAGACGTTTTTGTACCCCATAATCCACCCCAAATAAATATGGGAGTAGTTTCTGTACCCCAAAATCCACCCCCATAAATATGGGAAAGGTTTCTGTACCCCATATTCCACACCCCATAATTATGGGAGAGGTTTCTGTACCCCATAATCCACCCCACATAAATATGGGAGAGGTTTCTGTACCCCATAATCCACCCCCATAAATATGGGAAAGGATTCTGTACCCCATAATCCACCCCCATAATTATGGGAGAGATTTCTGTACCCCTTAATCTAACCCCCATAAATATGGGAGAGGTTTCTGTCCCCCTTTATCCACCCGCCATAAATATGGGAGAGGTCCTTGTACCCCTAAATCCACCCCCCATAAATATGGGAGAGGTTTCTGTACCCCATAATCCACCCCACATAAATATGGGAGAGGTTTCTGTACCCCAAAATCCACCCAACATAAATATGGGAGAGGTTTCTGTACTCCATAATCCACCCCCATAAATATGGGAGAGGTTTCTGTACCCCTTAATCCAACCCCCATAAATATGGGAGAGGTTTCTGTACCCCTTTATCCACCCACCATAAATATGGGAGAGGTTTTAGTACCCCATATCCACCCCACATAAATATGGGAAAGTTTCTGTACCCCATAATCCACCCCCCATAAATATGAGAGAGGTTTCTGTACCCCATAATCCACCCTCCATATGTATGGGAGAGGTTTCTCTACCCCATAATCCACCCCACATAAATATGGGAGAGGTTTCTGTACCCTATAATCCACCCGACATAAATATGGGAGAGGTTTCTGTACCCCATAATGCACCCCCCATAAATATGGGAGAGGTTTCTGTACCCCATAATCCTCCCGAAATAATTAAGGGAGAGGTTTCTGTACCCCATAATCCACCCGACATAAATATGGGAGAGGTTTATGTACCCCATAATCCACCCGACATAAATATGGGAGAGGTTTCTGTACCCCATAATCCCCCCCACATAAATATGGGAGAGGCTTATGTACCCCATAAACCACCCCCCATAAATATGGAAGAGGTTTCTCTACCCCTTAATCCACCCCCCATATATATGGGAGAGGTTTCTGTACCCCTTAATCCACCCCCCATAAATATGGGAGAGGTTTCTGTACCCCATAATCCACCCCACATAAATATGGGAGAGGTTTCTGTACCCCATAATCCACCCATATAAATATGGGAGAGGTTTCTATACCCCATAATCCACCCACATAAATATGGGAGAGGTTTCTGTACCCCTTAATCCACCCCCCATAAATATGGGAGAGGTTTCTGTACCCCATAATTCACCCCCCATAAATATGGGAGAGGTTTCTGTACCCCTTAATCCACCCCCCCATAAATATGGGAGAGGTTTCTGTACCCCATAATCCACCCCACATAAATATGGGAGAGGTTTCTGTACCCCATAATCCACCCGACATAAATATGGGAGAGGTTTCTCTACCCCATAATCCACCCGACATAAATATTGGAGAGTTTTCTGTACCCCATAATCCTCCCCCCATAAATATGGGAGAGGTTTCTGTACCCCTTAATCCAACCCCCATAAATATGGGAGAGGTTTCTGTACCCCTTTAACCACCCGCCATAAATATGGGAGAGGTTTTTGTACCCCATAATCCACCCCACATAAATATGGGAGAGGTTTCTGTACCCCATAATCCACCCCCCAAAAATATGGGAAAGGTTTCTGCACCCCATAATCCATTCCCCATAATTATGGGAGAGGTTTCTGTACCCCATAATCCACCCTCCATAAATATGGGAAAGGTTTTTGTGCCCCATAATCCACCCCAAATAAATATGGGAGAGGTTTCTCTACCCCATAATCCACCCCACATAAATATGGGAGAGGTTTCTGTACCCCATAATCCACCCCCTATAAATATGGGAGAGGTATCTGTACCCCATAATCCACCACACATAAATATGGGAGAGGTTTCTGTACCCCATAATCCACCCCTAATAAATAAGGGAGAGGTTTCTGTACCCCTTAATTCACCCCACAAAAATATGGGAGAGGTTTCTGTACTCTATAATCCACCTCCCATAAATATGGGAGAGGTTTCTGTACCCCATAATCCACCCCACATAAATATGGGAGAGGTTTCTGTACCCTATAATCCACCCGACATAAATATGGTAGAGGTTTCTATACCCCATAATCCACCCCAAATAAATATAGGAGAGGTTTCTCTACCCCATAATCCACCCCAAATAAATATGAGAGAGGTTTCTGTACCCCTTAATCCACCCCCCATAAATATGGGAGAGGTTTTTGTACCCCATAATCCACCCCACATAAATATGAGAGATGTTTCTGTACCCCATAAGCCACCCCACATAAATATGGGAGATGTTTCTGTACCCCATAATCCACCAACCATAAATATGGGAGAGGTTTCTGTACCCCATAATACACCCCACATATATATGGGAGAGGTTTCTGTACCCCATAATCCACCCCACATAAATATGGAGATGTTTTGCACCATAACCACCCCACATAAATATGGAGAGGTTTCTGTGTTCATAATCCACCCCACACAAATAAGAGTGGGAGGACTGTTTGCACCTTTATCCACCATAAATATGGGAGAGGGTTTTTGTACCCCATAATCCACCCCAAATATGGGAGTGGTTTCTGTACCCCATAATCCAACCCCATAAATATGGGAATGGTTTCTTTACCCCATAATCCACCCTCCATAATTATGGGAGAGGTTTCTGTACCCCATAATCCACCCCACATAAATATGGGATAGGTTTCTGTATCCCATAATCCACCCCACATAAATATGGGAGAGGTTTCTGTACCCCATAATCCACCCCACATAAATATGGGAGAGGTTTCTGTACCCTATAATCCACCCGACATAAATATGGGAGCGGTTTCTGTACCCCATAATCCACGCCCCATAAATATGGGAGAGTTTTCTGTACCCCATAATCCACCCGACATAAATATGGGAGAGGTCTCTTTACCCCATATTCCACCCGACATAAATATGGGAGAGGTTTCTGTACCCCATAATCCACCCGATATAAGTATGGGAGGGTTTTCTGTACCCCATAATCCACCCCACATAAATATGGGAGAGGTTTCTGTGCCCTATAATCCACCCGACATAAATATGGGAGAGGTTTCTCTACCCCATAATCCTCCCCCCATAAATATGGGAGAGGTTTCTGCACACCATAATCCACCCGACATAAATATGGGAGAGGTCCTTGTACCCCTTAATCCACCCCCCATAAATATGGGAGAGGTTTCTGTACCCCATAATCCACCCCACATAAATATGGGAGAGGTTTCTGTACCCCATAATCCACCCGACACAAATATGGGAGAGGTTTCTGTACCTCATAATCCACCCGACATAAATATGGGAGAGATTTCTGTACCCCATAATCCACCCCCCATAAATATGGGAGAGGTTTCTGTACCCCTTAAACCAACCCACCATAAATATGGGAGAGGTTTCTGTACCACTTTATCCACCCGCCATAAATATGGGAGAGGTTTTAGTACCCCATATCCACCCACATAAATATGGGAGAGGTTTCTGTACCCCATAATCCACCCCCCATATATATGGGAGAGGTTTCTGTACCC
>NW_024754370.1:0-9247 GCF_018991925.1 Homarus americanus | reverse complement strand
TATTATTATTATTATTATTATTATTATTATTATTATTAACAATACAACATGTGGCTGGAACAACAGTAGAAATTAGAAATGAGAAAAAGTTTTATTAAATTAACAATTAAAACACAAACAAGAACCACAGGTACAAGTCGATCAGTTTTTTATCATAAGAGAGAGAGAGAGAGAGAGAGAGAGAGAGAGAGAGAGAGAGAGAGAGAGAGTCCCTGGCTCACTGTTACGTTATGACAAAGTTGTTGGTAAATATATGGTATGGAAATTGTGTTGATTCTCTCTCTCTCTCTCTCTCTCACACACCAACCACAAACAAACAACACATCACAAACAAACAAGCAAGCAACAACACAACACAAACAATAATGACACCACAAAAAACATCATTCTAAAAAACAAACAATAAAACAAACAAAAACAATAAAACAAACAAACATACATAAAAACAATCAAACAAACATAAAAACAATAAAAAAACAGACCCTCTTCAACAAACCACCACCACCAAGGACTTCACTAACCTACCACCTCCACCACCACCTCCTACAACACTATTTATAATCCCAAAACTTCCCAAAGGTCACTCCTGCCTCGGGGACCTTTGGGGGTTAACACTGCCCACTGGTCTAGATCTGGTGAGAAAACTGCCCCCACCCAAAGGTCACTTGTTGGGTGTCACAAAGCGCCTGCTGGGTGATTTAGGTGAGTCTTCCCCCGCCCTCCCCCATCCCCCTTCTCCAACCCAGGGTCACAGTGTGTAAGGTTAAGGCGTTTGAATTTTAATTTAGTTGATGATGATATAAAGCAGAGGAGGAGGAGGAGGGGGAGGAGGAGGAGGAGGAGGAGGAGGAGAAGGAGAAGGAGGAGGAGGAGAAGGAGAAGGAGGAGACGGAGAAGGAGAAAGAGAAGGAGAAGAAGGAGAAGGAGAAGGAGAAGGAGGAGAAGGAGAAGAAGAAGAAGAAGAAGAAGAAGAAGAAGAAGAAGAAGAAGAAGAAGAAGAAGAAGAAGAAGGAGGAGGAGGAGGAGGAGGAGGAGAACAAGAACAAGAAGGCTAGATTACGTTAGGTTACGTTAGGTTAGGTTAGGCTAGATTAGGTTAAGTTAGGTTAGGTCTGGTCAGGTTACATTATGCATGAAGGTATTCATTTATATGTATATTTATGATCTACAGGATCGTTTATGGCCAGTCAAAGGCTTCTAGAAAAGACAAATACATAGAAGTTATCACTAATGGCCAATTATCCCTATTTAGTGTAACATACAGTATATATTAGGTGGAGTTCCGCTTTTATTTGTTTGTTTTCGTATTATTTAAGTCATTTATTTGTTAACATTTAGCTTAGAATAAGTAAATAATATACAAAACAAAACATTGAAAACTCGCAAGTAAATTTGTAACATATAATCAAGTCGAGATAATATTACCAATACCACGTGCTGGTCAAGCTCCGAAAGAGTTGTCCGGGGGTCTAGCTAACCTCTGGTCGGGGCTTGACCAGCACGAAAAAAAAAAAAAAAATTTTTTACTAAACGTGATTTTGGCAACCTGTGGTGTAATAGTCAGCATACTCGACTTGCAAGCGAGTGGACCCCTGTTCGATTCCCGGACAGAGTGAAACTATGAGCATTTTTTTTTTACGACATTTGGCTTTCTATTTACCAGTAAATGGGAACCTAGATGTTAATCGATTTGCGGATCTTATTCTGGAATAATGGTTAGCCAGTGCAGTTGCCGAGTTGTCCGGTCTTCTCGGACTATTCATTGAAACTGGGTCATACAACTCGTTAACTTAGGGTGTGGTTGTGGTGTTGGCGACAGATTCTAACACCTTAAACAAATTCACGCCTAGGTTGCTCTAGAGCCGGCCATCCTCGTACACAAAGGGCAACCATTATTGTTACGTGTATAATATTACCATCACTACCACAACCAGCATTATCACTACCATTGTCATCTTCTCAACTATCATCATTCCTTCCCTCTTCCTCCTCCTGCCTCCTATTTTAATAATTATCGTCTCAATTATTATTATTATCATCATTATTTTTATTATTATAAATACCGTATTATTATTATTAACAATACAACATGTGGCTGGAACAACAGTAGAAATTAGAAATAAGATAAAAAGTTGTATTAAATTAACAATTAAAACACAAACAAGAACCACAGGTACAAGTCGATCAGTTATTTATCATGAGAGAGAGAGAGAGATAGAGAGAGAGAGAGAGAGAGAGAGAGAGAGAGAGAGAGAGAGAACTTTGGCTCACTGTTACGTTATGGACAAAGTTGTTGGTAACATATGGTATGGAAATTGTGTTGATTTCACACACACACCAACCACAAAACAAAACAACACATCACACAAACAAAACAAGTAAGCAACAACACAACACAAACAATAATAACACCACAAAAAACATCATTGTAAAAAACAAACAATAAAACAAACAAACATACCAACAAACAATAAAACAAACAAACAATAAAACAAACAAACATACCAACAAACAATAAAACGAACAAACGAAGAATAAAACAAAACAAACAAACAATAAAACATACAAACAAACAATAAAAAAAAACATACATAAAAACAATCAAACAAACATAAAAACAATAACAAAAACAGACCCTCTTCAACAAACCACCACCACCAAGGACTTCACTAACCTACCACCTCCACCACCACCTCCTACAACACTATTTATAATCCCAAAACTTCCCAAAGGTCACTCCTGCCTCGGTGACCTTTGGGGATTAACACTGCCCACTGGTCTAGATCTGGCGAGAGAACTGCCCCCACCCAAAGGTCACTTGTTGGGTGTAACAAAGCGCCTGCTGGGTGATTTAGGTGAGTCTTCCCCCGCCCTCCCCCATCCCCCCTCTCCAACCCAGGGTCACAGTGTGTAAGGTTAAGGCGTTTGAATTTTAATTTAGTTGATGATGATATAATGCAGAGGAGGAGGAGGAGGAGGAGGAGGAGGAGAACAAGAACAAGAAGAACAAGAACAAGAAGAACAAGAACAAGAAGAACAAGAACAAGAAGAAGGCTAGATTACGTTAGGTTACGTTAGGTTAGGTTAGGCTAGATTAGGTTAAGTTAGGTTAGGTCTGGTCAGGTTACATTATGCATGAAGGTATTCATTTATATGTATACTTATGATCTACAGGATCGTTTATGGCCAGTCAAAGGCTTCTAGAAAAGATAAATATATAGAAGTTATCACTAATGGCCAATTATCCCTATTTAGTGTAACATACAGTATATATTAGGTGGAGTTCCGCTTTTATTTGTTTGTTTTCGTATTATTTACGTCATATATTTGTTAAAATTTAGCTTAGAATAAGTAAATAATAAACAAAACAAAACATTGAAAAACTCACAAGTGAATTTGTAACATATAATCAAGTCGAGATAATATTACCAATACCACGTGCTGGTCAAGCTCCGAAAGAGTTGTCCGGGGGTCTAGCTAACCTCTGGTCGGGGCTTGACCAGCACGAAAAAAAAAAAAAATTTTTTTTACTAAACGTGATTTTGGCAACCTGTGGTGTAATAGTCAGCATACTCGCCTTGCAAGCGAGTGGACCCCTGTTCGATTCCCGGACAGAGTGAAACTATGAAAAAAATTTTTTTTACGTCATTTGGCTTTCTATTTACCAGTAAATGGGAACCTGAATGTTAATCGATTTGCGGATCTTATTCTGAAGATAATGGTTAGCCAGTGCAGTTGCCGAGTTGTTCGGTCTTCTCGGACTATTCATTGAAACTGTGTCATACAACTCGTTAACTTAGGGTGTGGTTGTGGTGTTGGCGACAGATTGTAACACCTTAAACAAATTCACGCCTAGGTTGCTCTAGAGCCGGCCATCCTCGTACACGAAGGGCAACCATTATTGTTACGTGTATAATATTACCATCACTACCACAACCAGCATTATCACTACCATTGTCATCTTCTCAACTATCATCATTCCTTCCCTCTTCCTCCTCCTGCCTCCATATTTTAATAATTATCGTCTCAATTATTATTATTATCATCATTATTTTTATTATTATAAATACCGTATTATTATTATTATTATTATTATTAACAATACAACATGTGGCTGCAACAACAGTAGAAATTAGAAATAAGATAAAAAGTTGTATTAAATTAACAATTAAAACACAAACAAGAACCACAGGTACAAGTCGATCAGTTTTTTATCATATGAGAGAGAGAGAGAGAGAGAGAGAGAGACCCACCGTTAATAAAGGAACCTTGAGCATCACTCCTATACATTACTGACGAAGAAAAAGTAATAATAACTTTTAGAAAATTCAGAGACCCGCAGACCCACGAACACACAAGACCCGAGCCATTTATCACCACACACTGAAGGACCATGACATACCAACCTGGGGGGTCTTGTGTCTGTCTGTCTATTTGATATATTCATCTGTCTAAGTGTATGTCCATTTCATTATATATTTATTCGTGTATTTATCTCTGTCTGTCTGCCTGTTTGGTCGTTTATCAAAATTATCAAACAGCAGGTGGAGTGGGGAGGGAGGGAGGGGGGGGGGATGATTCGCAGTTTCGCCACCTCGTCCATTAAGTTAACCTAACATTAAACTAATGTAACCTAACATAACGCAAACCTAACCTAACCTAACCTAACCTAACCAAACCCAACATTAACCTGCCCTATCTTTATAACACTTATCCTAACATTAACCGGATATCATAAAGTTAAGGAGCCATCCCTTGTTTCAACCTAATCAAACCTAACCTAATTAAAACCTAATCTAACCCAATTTAATCCAATTTAACCTAACGTAACCTAACCTAACTCAATCTAACTTAAACTAGCCTAACCCCCCGTTTAGAGTTAAGGTACTTAATCACCAAGCGAAATACGCGGGGACTCCTAGTCTTCAAGAGATCCCTAACACAACCTAACATCATCATCATCTACTTAATTAATAAAACCTAACTTAACCTAAACTAACCTAACCCTCGGAAGGAGTTAGAAAGGGCTGCGTGCTATCTCCAGGACTGCATAATCACCGATCAAAAATATATAATGCGAAAAGTTATAAGAAACGATGAAGGACTAAAAGTTAATGGTAACGTAGTATCAAATATTCGATATGCAGATGATACTGGTCTGAACTCGGGATAGTGAAGAGACGGTATTAAACTATGATGAACAAGACTAGTGACCAAGACGGTGAATAATGTGGCCTAGGGTTAATGCTGTATATAAAGACGGGAATAATGGTTATTTTTAATGTCAAACCAAATCCTAAAAGATGATGACAGGGAACTTAACCCAGCTGTTATAACCTTTAACGATGGTTTAAGCTATAAATCTTTAAGGACGTTGGTTTAAACAATAACATTCGAAGGACGATAATTAAAGCTAAAAATCCTCAAGAGGTTAGTTATTGCATCATCCTGAATGGTGGAAACTATTGTGTATTTTGTAAGTAAACATTATGTGTGATGGTCGACCTACGTGCCCCGCCAGCAGGGAAGACAGCAGTAATGTCCGACACAGTGGTAGGTAAGAAACATTGTCTTGGGTCGTAAGGTAAGGGCGACGACACCTGCCACAAGTCACACGCCCATCCGAGGACAGGATGAAATGTGTGTGTCCGGAGAATGGTGGGCGGGGCGCACAGACACGTGTAAGGAGCTTGTAAATGGATCTTTGGCTACGTGTGTGGTGGCCGCCGTGGACACGGGGAAGGGGAGGGAGTGTGGAGACCAGCCGACCTTCACTAATTACGGGAAGAATATATGTGAGAATCTATCGACGTAGTAATAGTCTGTCGGTGGAGTAAGTAAGTACCACCACCACCTGCTACTACTGCTGCTGCTGCTGCTGCTGCTGCTGGGGCTGCTGTTGTTGCTGCTGCTGCACCTACAGGATCAACTCCCCCAAAGTACACTACCACCACCTGCTGCTGCTGCTGTTCTTGTTGTTGTTGTTGTTGCTGCTGCTGCTGTACCTACAGGATGAACTCCCCCAGAGTACACTACCACCACCTGCTGCTGCTGTTGCTGCAGCTGCTGCACCTACAGGATCAACTCCCCCACAGTCAACCATCACCACCTGCTGCTGCTGCACCTACAGGATCAACTCCCCCACAGTCCACTACCACCACCTGATGCTGCTGCTACTGCTGCTGCTGCTGCACCTACAGGATCAACTCCCACACAGTCAACCACCACCATCTGTTGCTAATGTTGCAGCTACAGGATCAACTCCCCCCACAGGCCACCACCACCACCTGCTGCTGCACCTACAGGATCAACTCCCCCACAGGCCGCCGCCACCACTACCTGCTGCTAATGCTGCTGCTGCCACTGCTGCTGCTCTTGTAGTTGTTGCTGCTGCTGCACCTACAGGATCAACTCCCCCAAAGTCCACTACCATCACCTGCTGCTGCTGCATCTACAGAATCACTCCCCACAGTCACCACCACCATCTGTTGCTGCTAATATTTGCAGCTACAGAATCGCTCCCCACCAGGCCTACCACCACCTGCTGCTGCTGCTGCTGCACCTACAAGATCAACTCCCCCACAGTCCACTACCATCACCTGCTGCTGCTGCATCTACAGGATCAACTCCCCCACAGTCCACCACCACCACCTGCTGTTGCTGCTGCACCTACAGGATCACCTCCCCACAGTCCACTACCACCATCACCTGTTGCTGCTGCTGTTGTTGCTGCTGCACCTAAGGAATCAACTCCTCCACAGTCCACCACCAATCTGCAGCTGCACCTATAGGATCAACGACCCCACAGTCCACCACCACCTGCTGCTGCACCTACATGATCACCTCCCCCACAGTCCACCACCACCAACTGCTGCTGCCACTGCACCTACAAGATCACCTCCCCCACAGTCCACCACCGCCTGCTGCTGCTGCTGCACCTACAGGATCAACTCCCCCAGTCCACCACCACGAACCTGCTGTTGCTGCTGCGCCGACAGGATCATCTCCCCCACAGTCCACCACTACCTGCTGTTGCTGCTACACCTAGAGGATCACCTCCCCCACAATCCACCACCACCTGCTGCTGCTGCACCTACAGGATCAACTCCCCAACAGTATACCACCACCACCTGCAGATGCTGCTGCACCTACAGGATCAACTCCCCCACAGTCCACCACCACCACCTGCAGATGCTGCTGCACCTACAGGATCAACTGCCCCACAGTCCACTACCACTACCTGCTGCTGCTGCTTATGTTGTTGTTGTTGTTGTTGTTGCTGCACCTACAGGATCAACTTCCTCACAGTACACTACCACCACCAGTCTGCTGCTCTTGTTGTTGTTGTTGCTGCACCTGCAGATCCTTTCACCCACAGTCGCACTGCTCCCTGCAGGAATCGCTCCCCACAGTCCTGTCACCACCTGCTGCTGCTGCACCTACAGGATCAACTCCCCCACAGTACACTACCACCACCAGTCTGCTGCACTTCTTGTTGTTGCTGCTGCTGCACCTAGAGGATCAACTCACCCACAGTCCACTACCACCACCTGCTGCTGCTGCACCTACAGGATCAACTCCCCTACAGTCCACCGTCACCACCTGCTGCTGCTGCACCTACAGGATCAACTCCCCCACAGTCCACTACCACCACCTGCTGCTGCTGCTGTCGCTGATGCTGCTGATGAACCTACAGCATCAACTCCCCCACAGTCAACCACCAGCACCTGTTGCTAATGCTGCAGCTACAGGATCAACTCCCCCACAGGCCACCACCACCACCTGCTGCTGCTGCTGTTGCTGCTGCTGAACCTACAGCATCAACTCCCCCACAGTCAACCACCAGCACCTGTTGCTAATGCTGCAGCTACAGGATCAACTCCCCCACAGTCCACCACCACCACCTGCTGCTGCTGTTGCTGCTGCTGCACCTACAGGATCAACTCCCCCACAGTCAACCACCAGCACCTGTTGCTAATGCTGCAGCTACAGGATCAACTCCCCCAGGCCGCCACCACCACGTGCTGCTGCTGCTGCTGCTGTAGTTGTTGTTGTTGTTGCTACTCCTGCACCTACAGGATCTCCTTCCCCATAATCCACCACCACCACCTGCTGTTGCTGCTGCACCTACAGGATCAACTCCCCCACAGTCCACCACCACCACCTGCTGTTGCTGCTGCACCTACACGATCACCTCACCCACAGTCCACCAATACCACCTGCTGCTGGCACTGTGCCTACAGGATCCCCTCCCTCACCAGTCCACCATCACTACCTGCTGCTGCTGCGCCTACAGGATCAACTACCCCACAGTCCACCACCATCACCTGCACCTACAGGATTACATCCACCACAGTGCACCACCACCACCTGCTGCTCCTACAGGATCAACTCCCTCACAGTCCACCACCACCACCTGCTGCACCTACAGGATCAACTCCCCCACAGTCCACCACCACCACCTTCTGCTGCTGCACTTAAAGGATTACCTCCCCCATAGTCCACCACCACCACCTGCTGTTGCTGCTGCACCTACAGGATCAACTCCCCCACAGTCAACCACCATCACCTGTTGCTCCTGCTGCTGTTGTTGCTGCTGCTGTTGTTGCTGCTGCACCTAAGGATTCAACTCCCCCACAGTCTACCACCACTCTGCAGCTGCACCTACAGGATCAACTACCCGACAGTCCACCACCACCTGCTGCTGCACCTACAGGATCACCTCCCCCACAGTCCACCACCACCACCTGCTGCTGCCACTGCACCTACAGGATCACCTCTCCCACAGTCCACCACCACCTGCTGCTGCTGCTGCACCTATAGCATCAACTCCCCCACAGTCCACCACCACCATCCTGCTGTTGCTGCTGCACCTACAGGATCAACTCCCCCACAGTCCACCACCACCACCTGCTGTTGCTGCTGCTGTTGTTGTTGTTGTTGCTGCACTTACAGGATCAACACCACAGTCCACCAGCACCTGCTACTGCACCTACAGGATCAACTCCCCCACAGTCCACTACCACCACCTGCTGCTGCTGCTGCTGTTGCTGCTGATGCTGCTGTTGCACCTACAGCATCAACTCCCCCACAGTCAACCAACACCACCTGTTGCTAATGCTGCAGCTACAGGATCAACTCCCCCACAGTCCACCACCACCACCTGGTGCTGCTGTTGCTGCTGCTGCACCTACAGCATCAACTCCCCCACAGTCAACCACCACCACCTGCTGCTGCTCTTGTTGTT
>NW_024754369.1:0-11108 GCF_018991925.1 Homarus americanus | reverse complement strand
TTTTGCAAATCGGCTTCGAAACGCGAGGATCCTATATATTTCATTAGCCCAATAAAGCACGCTGACTTCTTCATATAATCAACACCTCTACCCACCAGGATTCGAACCCACGATCTTCTAATTATGACCCGGGAACGCTACCTCTGGCTCACCAGGAGACTAAAGCATTCCTAGACTCTCCTATATTTCACACAAGCCTGTTCAACAGCTTATGGCGCTATGAACACTATGAGGACCACCCGTGCCGCTTGGGTGATCAGGCAACGTTTAACCAAATGCGGCTTCAGATCAGGATCCATAAATATTTCATTAGCCCAATAAAGCCGCGGACTTCTACATAATCAAGCCTCACAGGATTTGAAGCCACGATCTTATAATTGTGACGGGGCAGCTACCTCTGGGCCACCAGGACAAAAGCAGTCTAGACTCTGCTATATTTCACACAGCCTGTTCAACGACCTTGTGGCGCCATGAACCTCTAATGGGGACCACCAGTGCTGCTTAGGTGATCAGAGCAACGTTTACCAAATCCGGTTTCGAAACCCGAGGATCATATATATTTCATTGTCCCAATAAAACCGGACTTTTATATAATCAACACCTCACCCTACCAGGATTTGAACCCGCGATCTTATAATTGTGACCAGGAAACGCTACCTCTGGGCCACTAGGACAATAAAAGCAGTCCTAGACTCTGTATATTTCACACAAAGCCCTGTTCAAACGACCTTATGGCACCGTGAACCTCTAAGCGGGGAACACCCATTGCCGCTTAGGTGATCAAACAACGTTTTATAAATGCGGCTTCAAGAAACAAGGAGGATCCGCAAATATTTCCATTAGCCCAATAAAACACGTGGGCTTCATATAATCAACACCTCACCCCACCAGGTTTGAACCCACGATCTTATAATTTGTGACCGGGAACGCTACCTCTGGGCCACCAGGACAATAAGCAGTCCTGAACTCTGGTATATTTCACACAAAGCCTGTTCCATGAGCTTATGGCCCGTGAACTCTAATGGGGACCACCCGTGCAGCCAGGTGATCGACAACGTTTAAAATCGGCTTCGAAACAAAGAGGATCATATATATTTCGTGTATTGGCCATGCCTTGACTTCTCCATATAATCAACACCTCACCCACCGATTCAAACCCACGATCTTATAAGGTGTGACCGCGGTGGCAGCACTGTCTCTGGGCTGGAGACGGTAAAAGCAGTCCTTAGACTCTACTATGTTTCACACCGGAGCTGTTCAACGACCTTATGGCTATGAACCTCTAATGAGAGCCACCCATGCCGCTTGGGTGATCAGGCAACTTTTACCAAATCCGGCTTGAAACACGAGATCCTGCCTATATTTCGTACCAGCCCAATAAATCACTCCGGACTTCACCACATATAAGTGACTTTTCCACCCTACCTGAGTTCAAACCCACGATCTCTTATAATTGTGACGGGTATGCTACCTCTGAGCCACCAGGACAATAAAGCAGTCCTAGACTCTGCTATATTTCACAAAGCCCATTCAACGACCTTGCTGGCACCGCAGACCTCTAATGAGACTACACCTGTGCAGCAGGTGATCAGAACCTTTCATCATTTAAAGCGTGAGGATCCATATATATTTCATAAGCCCAATAAAAGCACGCGGACTTCTACATATAATCAACACCTCACCCCACCAGGTTGAACCCACGATCTTCTCGTACTTGACCGGGAACCTTCCGCACTCTGGGCCCACGAGGACAATAAAAGCAGTCCTAGACTCTTCTGTATTTCACAAACCTGTTCAACGAGCTTATGGCGCCGTGGACCTCTAATGGGGACCACCCGCCTTGCGCTTAAGTGATCAGGGCAACGTTTGCAAATCTGGCTTGAAACGAGGATCGCCACTTATATTTCATTAACCCAATAAAAGCACCGGACTACATATAATCAACACCTCACCCCACCAGGTTGAACCCCAATCTTATAATTGTGACAGAGGACCTCCTGGGCCACCAGGACAATAAAACAGTCTAGACTCTGCTATATTTCACACATAGCCTGTTCAACGAGCTTATGGCGCGTGAAACTTCGAATGGGGACCACCCGTGCTGCTTGGGTGATCAGACCAACATTTTTGCCAAATGTGACTTTGAAACAGAAGGATGCATATATATTTCATTAGCCCAATAAAGCCGCGTGGACTACATTTAAATCAGCACACTCACCCGCACCAGGTTTGAGCCGCGATCTTTGGTGCGGGGAGCGCTACTGGGCCTGGGACAATAAAGCAGTCCTAGACTCTGCTATATTTCACACAAAACCTGTTCAACGAGCTTATGGCGCCGTGAACCTCTGATGGACCACCCATGCCGCTTAGGTGGTCGGGCAACGTTTTACCGTCTTGACTTCAAGCACGAGGATCCATATATATTTCATTAGCCAATAAAAGCACGCGGACTTCTTCATATAATCAACACCTCACCCACCAGGTTCGAACCCACGATCTTCTAATTATGACCGAGACGCTACCCTCCAAGCTCCACCCAGGGACTAAAAGCATTCCTAGACTCACCTCCTATATTTCACACAAGCCTGTTCAGCGGGCTTATGGCTCCCGTGAACCTCTAATGGGGACCACCGTGCCGCCCCTTAACAATCAGGGCAACGTTTTTACCGTCGACTGAAACGAGGATCCATATATTTTCATTATGCCCAATAAACCGCGGACCCTACCATATAATCAACACCTCATCCCACCGGGATTTGACCCGATCTTCCCTAACGCTGCGTGGTCTTACCTCCTGAGCCTGCAGGACAATAAAAACAGTCCCTAGGATTACTGTAACTTTCACAAAGCCCTGCTGCTTGAGCTTATAGCGCCGTGAACCTCAATAGGGACCCCGGTAAGCAAATTGATCAGAGCAACGTTTTACCAAATGTAGCTTCGAAACGAGATCCATATATGTTTCATTTAGACCATTAAAACGCGCGGACTTCTACATGTAATCAGCACACTCACCCCACCAGGATTTAAACCAACGATCTTACTAGTGTGACTGGGAACGCTACGGCTGGGCCTGGGACAAAAAGCAGTCTAGACTCTGCTATATTTCACACAAAGCCTGTTCAATGAGCTTATGGCGCCGTGAACCTCTAATGGGGACCACCCATGCCGTTTAGGTGATTAGAGCAACGTTTTGCAAATGCGGCTTCGAAACACAGGATCCATATATATTTCATTAGCCCAATAAAGCACGCTCACTTCTTCATATAATCAACAACCCACCCCACCAGGATTCGGGCAAGATCTTCTAATTGTGACGGGAACGCTGCCTCTGGCCACCAGGACACTAAGAGCAGTCCTAGACTCTGCTATATTCACACAAAGCCTGTTGCGAGCTTATGGCGCCAGAACCTCTAATGGGGCCCACCGTGCGGCAAGGTGATCAGACCAACGTTTTACTAAATGCGGCTTCGAAACAGAAGGATCCATATATATTCATAAGCCCAATAAAGCACGGGACTTCTACATAATCAACACCTCACCCACCAGGGGTTAAACCCGATCTTATAATTGTGACCGGGAGACTTACCTCTGGGCCACCAGGACAATAAAAGCATTCCTAGACTCTGCTATATTTCACACAAAGCCTGTTCAGCTGGCTCATGGCGTGAACCTCTAATGGGGACCACCAGTGCCGCTTAGGTGATCAGAACAACGTTTTACCAAATCGGTTTCGAAACACGAGGATCCATATATTTCATTAGCCCAATAAACGCTGGACTTTTACATATAATCAACACCTCACCTACCAGGTTTGAACCCGATCTTATAATTGTGACCAGGAAACGCTACCTCTGGGCCACTAGGACAATAAAAGCAGTCCTAGACTCTGCTATATTTCACACAAAGCCTGTTCAACGACCTTATGGCACCATGAACCTCTAATGGGGAACCACCCGTGCCGCTTAGGTGATCAGAGCAACGTTTTACCAAATCTGGCTTCAGAAACACGAGGATCCATGTATATTTCATTTAGCCCAATAAAGCATGCGGACTTCTACATATAATCAACACTACTCACCTACCAGGTTTGAACCCATGATCTTATAATTGTGACCGGGGTAAGTTCAATAAAAGCCTGTCTAGACTCTGCTATATTTCACACAAAAGCCTGTTCAGCAGGCTTATGTATTTCCGTGGCAGACCTCTAATAGAGACCACCTGCTTAGGTGATCCAGAGCAACGTTTTACCGTCGACTTCAGCTCTGAGGATCCAAATATATTTTATTAGCCGTAAAGCACTTTCGGACTTCTACATATAATCAACACCTCCCTTACCAGGATTCAAACCCGATCTTATATTTGTGACCGGGATATGCTACCTCTGGGCCATCAGGACAATAAAAAGCAGTCCTAGACTCTACTATATTTCACACAAAGCCTGTTCAGCGAGCTTATGGCGCCGCCAGACCTCCTAATGGGGACCACCGTAGCGCTTGATGATCAGGCAACCGTTTTACCGTACGGCTGAAACAGGATCACTGTTTTATTAGCCTTCCCAATAAAGCACGCGGTTCTACATATAATCAACACCTCACCCCACCAGGATTTGAACCCACGATCTTATAATTGTGACCGGGAACCCTTTACCTCCTGGGCCCACCAGGGCAATAAAAAGCAGTCCTCAGCTCATATATTTTATAAAGCCTGTTCAGCTTGAGCTTATGGCGCCATGAACCTCTAATAGGACACGTAACGCTTAGGTGATCAGAGCAACGTTTTTACCAAATCCGGCTGACACGAGGATCCTGTATTTCATTAGCCCAATAAAGCATGAATTTCTGCATATAATCAACCTCACCCCACCAGGATTTGAACCCACGATCTTATAATTGTTGGCGATAGGAGACGCTGCCTCTGGGTACACCAGGACAATAAAAGCAGTCCTAGACTCTGCTATATTTCACTAAAGCCTGTTCAACGACCTTGTGGCTCGCAGACACTCTAATGGGGACCACCCGTGCCGCTTAAGTGATCAGGCAACGTTATACCGTCCGGCTGACACGGGATCATATATATTTGTTAAGCCTTGAAGTACATTTCTACATATAATCAACACCTCACTTACAGGATTTGAAACCTGATCTTATAATTGTGACCGAGGAGCGTACCTCTGGGCCACCAGGACCAATAAAAGCAGTCCTAGACTCTATATATTTCACACAAAGCCTGTTCAACGAGGTTTGTGGCGCCGTGAACCTCTAATGAGATACCCATTGATGCGGCTTAGGTGATCAGAGCAACGTTTTGCAAATCCGGCTTCGAAACACGAGCATCCATATATATTTCATTAACCCAATAAAGGCACGCGGACTTCTATATAATCAACACCTCCCTTACCAGGTTTGAACCCACGATCTTACTGTTGTGACCGGAAACGCTACCTCTGGGCCACCAGGACAATAAAAGCAGTCCTAGACTCTGCTATATTATTTCACTAAAGCCTGTTCAATAAACGCGCCGTGAACTCTAATGAGGATACCCATTGCCAGGTGATCCTGGCAACGTTTTACCAATCGGCGGAATACCGGGATCCATATATATTTCATTATTAATAAAAGCACACGAACTTCTACATATAATCAGCACCTCACCCCACCAGGATATAGACCCACGATCTTATAAATGTATTAAGGAACGCTACCTCTGACACCAGTTCAGCAAAACCTGTCTAGACTCTGCTATATTTCACACAAAGCCTGTTCAACGAGCTTATGGCGCCGTGAACCTCAGATGGGGACCACCCGTTTTCTTAGGTGATCAAACTGACGTTTTTGCAAATAGGCTTCCAGAAACACGAGATCCAAAGTATATTTCAATATTTAATAAACACTCGGACTCCATAATCAACCTCACCCACCAGGATTCCAATGGAATTGTCCCACGGGTTTGAACACGATCTTATAATTGTGACCGAGAAACCTACCTCACAGGCCCAGAACAATAAAAAGCAGTCCTAGACTCTGCTACACTAAAGCCTGTTCAACAAGCTTTATGGCATGAACCTCTAATAGGGACCACACACATGCAGCAGGTGATCAGGCAACGTTTACCAAATCTTGGAATCGAAACACGAGGATCAAAATATATTTCATTAGCCCAATAAAATACGGACTTCCATGTAATCAACCTCACCCAGGATAGACCCGTCTTCTTGTACGGCGGAGCATACCTCAGCCACCAAGACACTAAAAGCATTCCTAGACTCTGCATAACTTCACACAAGCCTGTTCAGCGAGCCTTGGCGTAAACCTCTAATAGGGACACCCACATTCCTTAGGTAATCAGGCAACGTTTTGCAAATGAGAACCCCCAGCCGAGGATCATCCTCTTCATTAGACCACAAAACGCGGACTTCCATATAATCAACACCTCTTACAAGATTTAACCCCAATCTTATAATTGTGACAGGAGCCTCCTCCTGGAGCCACCAGGACATTAAAACCAGTTCCTAGACCTCTGCTATTTCACAAAGCATGTTCAACAAACTTATGGCGCATTGAACCTCAATAAGGGACCACCCATTGCAGCAGGTGATCAGACCAACATTTACCAAATGCTGCTTGAAACAGAAGGATCCATATATATTTCATTAGCCCAATAAAAGCAAACGGACATCTACATTTAATCAACACCTCACCCCACCAGAATTTGAACCCACGATCTTATAATTCTTGACGGGAACTACCTCTGGGCCACCAGAACAAAACAAGTCCTAAACTCTGCTATATCTACAAAGCCTGTTCCAGCGAGCTTATAACCGTAAACCTCCTAATATAGGGACCACCATGCAGAGTGATCAGGCAACTTTCACCAAAAGTCTTCCAGAAACACGAGATCCATATATATTTCATTAACACAATAAAGCAGAACCCCAACCCCTTATAATCAACACCTCCACCATGATTAAGACACGATCTTCCAATTGTGACGGGAACGCTACCTCTGAGCCGCAGGACACAAAAGCAGTCCTGAATACTGCTATATTTCACAAAAGCCTGTTCAACAAGCTCAGGCGCCGTGAACCTCTAATGGACCACCGTGCCGCTTAGGTGATCAGGCAACACGCAATAAACTTCCAAAAACGAGATCCATATATATTTCATCACCCATAAAACCGGACTTCATATAATCCTACCCCACCCAGGTTTGAACAACGTCTTATAATTGTGACCGGGGACGCTACCTCTGGTCCACCAGAAAATAAAACATTCCTAGACTCCTGCTATATTTCACAAAGCCTGTTCACGAGCTTATAGTAAACCTCTAAACCGAAAGGACCACCATGCACATGTGATCAAAACAACGTTTTCACAAATCGACAACCGAGGATCCATATATTTTATTACTGCAATAACGAAATTCTACATATAATCAACACCCACATGATTTGCACGATCTTATAATTGTGACGGGAATGCTACCTCTGGTCCACCAGGACAATAAGCAGTCCTAGACTCTCTGCTATATTCCCACAAAGCCTGTAGAGAGCTTATGCGCCCGTGAACATCTAATCAAGGGACCACCCATGCAGCAAGTGATCAGAGCAACTTTTCAAATGATGACTGAAACACGAGAATCATATATATTTCATTAGCCCAATAAAACAAGGACTTCATATAATCAACACCTCACCAGATTCGAACCGATCTTACAATCGACCGAGAACGCCTACCTCCACAGGACAATAAAACCATCATTCCTAGACTCTTCTATATTTCACCCAAAGCCTATTCAACGAGCTTTTGGCACCGTGAACCTCTACAGAGACCACCCGTGCGCTTGGTGATCAGAGCACACACCGCGGCCCCGAAAACAGAGATCATAAATATTCATTGGCCCAATAAAGCAACAGACTTCCATATAATCTTCCACACCGGTTTGAACCCCACTATCTTATAATTGTTACCGAGAACTACCTCTCAGCCACCAGAAAATAAAAACATTCCTAGACTCTGCTATATTTCTTTGGCTTACATTCCCATGAGAAGCTTGTAAACGCCAAGCTCTAATAGGGACCACCGTGCAGCAGGTGATCAGAGGAACGTTTGCCCAAATCAAACTGAAACCCGAGGGTCATATATTTTTATTAGCCCAGCCATGTGATTACCATATAATCGCCTCACCCACAGGTTTGAACCACGATCTTATGGTGTGACCGGGGCGCTGCCTCTGGGCCACCAGGACAATAAAAGCCTGGGCTCTTATAACTACTGGCCTGTTCAGCGAACCTTGGCACCGTGAACCTCTAGAGGACCACCGTGCGGCAAATTGATCAGAACAACGTTTACCGTCACGGCTCCGAAAGCAAGGATCCGCCGTCTTTCATTAGCCCAAAAAAGCAAGCAGACTTCTACATATAATCAACACCTCACCCCACAGGTTTGAACCCCATCTTATAATTGTGACGGGGAACGCTACCTCTGGGCCACCAGGACAAAAAAGCAGTCCTAGACTCTAGTATATTTCACAAGCCTGTTCAGCATAACGCCGTGAACTCTATGGGGACCACCCGTACGCCGTCAGTCAGAGCAACGTTTTTACCATCCGACCAAACACGAGGATCCATATATAGTTCATTAGCCCAATAAAGCACGCGAACTACATATAATCACCTCACACAGGATTCAAACCCACGATCTTATAATTGTGACGGGGTATGCTATCTCTGGGCCACCAGGACAATAAAAGCAATCCTAGACTCTACTTTTTCACACAAAGACTGTTCAACGACCTTGGCACCATGAACTCTAATGAGGGACCACCCGTGCGTAGGTGATCAGAGCAACATTTTACCAACCGGCAAACACGAGGATCCATATATATTCAATGCATCGGGCGAATTTTTTTTTTGAGTTTGAAAAATCAGCCCATGGTATTAATTATGTAGTTCTATGGGCAGAATCATGTGGATATCTTCAGATTTGAAAAGTTTTCATTTTTGCTAGGTAAATTTAATTTGAAATCTTATGAAAATTAAGTATTTCCACCCTTTTACCAACACCACTAAATAGCTTATTTAAAGTAAAGTAAATGTATCAGGTTAATTTATTAGGATGAAAAATGATCCAGAATAGTAAACAATGAATCTTAACACATTTATTAAATTTAATATTCCTTTAGAAAAAAAACCAATAAATACAAAACCGATTTTTACATTACGACCCGTGTTGCTGCACACCATAGAGAACATGTCTTCTTGCTTCTGTTTCTACTCATCACCTCCCTCAAGTTGACCACCTTGAGCTCGAGATGTAGCCTTCCCTCCTCTCCTGGATGTACACGTGACTGCCAGCCTCGCTCACTTTGCTGCAAACGTCTATACTCTGGGTGTGCGAGGACCAGGCAGGGACATGCATGGGGTTGGTCCAGGAAAGCTCTGACTTGAACATTGGTGAGGCTGCAGGTAAGGGGGGCTCACTTCTATTTAATCAACACCTCACCCTACCAGGATTCAAAACCACGATCTTATAATTGTGGGGACGGTATGCTACCTCTGGGCCACAGGGACTACCGTGCCGCTTAGTGTTCATAGCAACGTTTTACAAAATCCGGCTTCGAAACACGAGGATCATATATATTTCGTGGCCCAATAAAGACTGACTACCATATAATCAACACCTCACACCCACCAGGATTCAAACCCAAAATCTTATAATTGTGACCGGGGAAGCTACCTGTGGACCACAGGACACTAAAAGCAGTCCTGGACTCTGTTATATTTCACAGGCCTGTTCAACGAGCTTATGGCGCCGTGAACCTCTAATGGGGACCACCCGTGCCGCTAGGTGAGTAGTGCAACGTTTTACCAAATCTGGCTTCGAAACACGGAGGGTTCCATATATGTTTCATTGGCCCAATAATAGCCACTTGGACTTCACATATAATCAACACCTCACCCCACCAGGATTCGAATCACGATCTTATGGTGTGACCGTGGAACGCTATCTGGGCCACCAGGACACTAAGCAGTCCTAGACTCTGTTATATTTCACACAAAGCCTGTTCAACGAGCTTATGGCGCCGTGAACGTCTAATGGGGACCAACCGTGCCGCTTAGGTGATCAGAGCAATTTTGCAAATCCGGCATGAACACGAGGATCCATATATATTTCGTGGCCAATAAGGCATGTGGACTTACTTATAATCAGCACTCACCCACCAGGATTCAAACCAAAGATCTTATAATTGTGACCTGGTAATGCTGATATGGGACACCAGGACAATAAAGCAGTCCTAGACTTGTTTATTTCACAAAGCCTGTTCAATGAGCTTTGGGGTAGCCGGGCCTCTATTGGGGACCACCAGTGCGGTTAGGTTGTCTAGGCAACGTTTTGCAAATCTGGCAAACCGAGATCCATATATATTTTATTATTGGCAAAAAAGCAGACTACATATAATCATCACTCACCCAGCAGGATTAGAACCCACGATATAATTGTGACAGGGAATGCTACCTGTGGGACGCAGGACAATAAAGCAGTCTAGATTTTGTTATATTTTACTAAGGCCTGTTCAATGGGCTTATGGCGCTGTGAAACTATGGGGGACCACACGTGCGGCTTTGGTGTTCAGAGCAGCGTTTACGAAATGCGCTTCGAAACACGAGGGATCATATATATATTTCATTAGCCCAATACATGTATTCTTCATAATCAATACTCACCCCACCAGGGTTTGATACCACGATCTTCTAGTGTGACCGGTGATGCGTAGCTCTGGGCCACCAGGACACTAAAAGCAGTCCTAGACTCTGCTATATTCCACAAAGCCTGTTCAGCGAGCTTATGGCGCTGTGCAGACTCTTTAGGGACCACCGCGCTGTAGGTGATCGAGCAACGTTTTTGCAAATGCTTCGAAACACGAGGATCCATATATATTTATGAGCCCAATAAAGCGCGGACTTCTTCATATAATCAGCACTCACCCCACCAGGATTCGAACCCAGATCTTACTATTGTGACCGTGGGCATACCTATGGGCCGCAGGACACTATAAGCAGTCTAGACTCTGTTTATATTTCAATAAAGCCTGTTCAGCAGACTTATGGC
>NW_024754368.1:35000-68145 GCF_018991925.1 Homarus americanus | reverse complement strand
GTGTGTGTGTGTGGCGTGAGTGTGTGTGACCTGAGTGTGTGACGTGAGTGTGTGTTTAAGTGTGTGTGACCTGAGTGTGTGTTTAAGTGTGTGTGTGTAGCTGTGTGTGGCTTGAGTGTATGTGTAGGTGTGTGTGTCTTGAGTCTGCGTGTACTGCAGGTGTGTGTGGCATGCACGTGTGTGAAGAGGAATGAAGAGTTGAAGAAAACACAGAATAACGAAGATATAGGTCCGGCATTATAATCTGAAGTCAAACACTAACAAAGGCTGTAGAATCCTCCCATTGCTGCCCGGGGGAAGAGGGGCGAGAGGAAGAGGGAAGAAGCGGGGAGAAGAAGAGAGAAAGGGGGAAGATGTAGAGGGAAAAGTGGGAGAGATAGAGGGAAGAGGGGGAGACGAAGAGATAAGAGGGGGAAGAGAAAGAAGGAAGAGGGGAAGCGGAGGGGATAGGGAGAGGAGGGGATAGGAAGAGGGAAGAAGGGTGGAGGGGGAAGAAGAAGGGTGGGAGAGGAAGAGGAAAGAAAGAGAGAAACAGGAAAGAGGGTGGAGAAGAAAAGAGAAGAGCGAGAGAAGGAAGAAATATTAAAAAATAACAAGTAACTTTACAGTAGGTGTACATATTTTCAAATGAGAGCTAGGATACTATCAGGTCCTGGGGGAGAGAGAGAGAGAGAGAGAGAGAGAGAGACACTGTGCTTGGTGGCTCCGGAAGTCTAGCTAAGATATACAGGCGGTTGTATGGGGAGGGGGAGGGGATAGGGGGACCTGGTATGGGTACTGAGGGGAACATTGTTATCAAGGGAGGAATATTGAGCGAACACAGAAGACCTAAAGTTATATGACAAAGTAAAAAAAGTATTGAGGGAAAGTTGTTTGCGTGATAAGGACGCATTATTTTGGGTATATTTAGTGTGTAATATTTACTGTATAGTGAGAGAGAGAACTGCAGTCTGTCTTATTCCTGTGTGAGGGTTGGTGACCATGGTCCTCCACTCCAAACATTTTAGTGGTGTAAAGGAAATTGACTCTGTTCCGTAGAAAGATGGAGACTTCCACCAACAGTTGTTACTGTGTAATGAACGAAGATAATTTGAGATGATCTCTCTCGGGAGCCTTAACAACTGTCCACACAAGGACTAACACACGGAACAGGTCATGTGTTCCGGGTCCAGACGTCTTCCTTCCCACACTGGTGGTCCTCCTGTTACATGTATTTCTTCACATTATAGCACACTACTGTACGTGGACTGTGGCAGTGTGTACAAAAGCATACTTTGACTTAAGCATGTTTAGTCATGACACATCTTTGTACTGATAATGATATTCATATTGCGAAACGTCTAAAGTATATATATATAAATATATATGTATATATATAAATATATATATATATATATATATATATATATATATATATATATATATATATATATATATATATATATATATATATATATATATATATATATATATATATATATATATATATATATATATATATATATATATATATATATATATATATATATATATATATATATATACACACACACATTACAGCGAACGCGTCAGTACGAACGAAAAAGTAAAGTACGGAATTAAAAAAAAAATTATGCATTTCAACTCGACTTTTATATTTTATATTTAACAAAACAAAAGAGGAGCGACATCCAGCCCGGGCGGCCGCCTCACATGAAGGCCTCGCCAGAAAAAAAATTGAGGGGCGCGCACACCCAAGTTTATTTGATTAAAAACAGGTGCCACTACTTGATTAAATCCACAAGTGAAGGAGGCAAAACTCGTAGCACATTTTCCTCTAAACTTTAAATTAGTGTCTTAGTTGGGATACCACAAATTAAGTTTGGCCCAACGGCAGTAGTAAGGGGTAATAAGGCTCCAGTGGCTCCCTCACTCTCACGACGGCCATTGAGGCAACTAATAGACCTGGGTATTACTACACTTTACGTAGCACCTGTCGATCGTTAGGTTCAGGTCATTAACATTAATTGGTTCCTGTGATTTGGTAGTGGACTTTGAAAGTTGTGATTAAGATGGGATCAATGCACACTGGTATACAACGTGTACGGGTCCCCCCCCCCCCCTGGTGTTACCCGCTGCACGATAACTTGCCCAACAGTTGATGCCAATTGTTATATTTCGTGGACCAGTTGGATTAGGAACAAGCGTAAACTATACTGTATAACTGTACAACGGCCGCTAGTAAGTAGATCCCTACACAAAAATGTGTCCTAAGTCCAGATTCACAAAGGTCTTTTTCCCCTAACAGATGCCAAGCGAACGTATCTAATTAAGGTAGAATTTCATAGTAATTGTGATGCTTAATTCTGACTCTTGAGATTCAGTGAGCCAGAGCCGTTCTTACACCCCTAGCTGAGGGAATATTCAGCCAAAGGACCTCTGAGAATCCTGGACTTGGCCAACGTTTTTACGGAGGTAAGTATGTGTCTTAATCTTAGCACCATTTGTTTGGAAAGGTGAGATTCAACTGCAGTACGATGTGACAACAGCTGCTGCCGCCACTTGAAGTGTCTCCCCAGGAACACTAAGACCGGACTCTCGTGCACTGTTACCAATAACACTAACCAATAAAACACAGAGATTTACATAAAGTGTCGAAAGAGTCATTTCTTGGGCTAGAGGTTGCACGGTACTGTTTTGAAGTGTGTGTGTGTCGCACACAGGGGGTCGATTACTCCACATCGTAACGCTTGGAGGAGCACCACACGAGAAGGCGTCAATACCTTCGAGTTAGCCCGACTGCAAACCGAGGCAGATAAGAGCCAACACCGGAAATACGCTGCCACCGCCCCTCCCGCAGTAGATGGAGCCCTCCACATGTGCAACGAATGTGAACTACGCTGCGAGTCCCGTAACGGCCTCTTTAGTCACCTCAAAACTCACCAACCTAGGTGACATCCCTAATAACTCATATCATTGTATCATAGCTGGATGATACTAGTACTCAAATCCGAATGACAGCAAAGTAGTAGTAGTAGTAATAGTAGTAGTAGTAGTAAGGGATCTAACACCAAATATGTTGAAGGAAATCTGCTGTGGTGTCAGGGTAGAACCGACCCTCCTTCCATTGGACAGTGAGAAATTCCAACATAGGACTTCAAACACATCCAACGAAGCCCGTGTTGACGTCAGTGCTCGAGGATTCTGGACGCGGGAACAGCGAGCCTTCCGAGATATCAGGATTTTTGATCCCATGGCCGCATGTCACCGTAACCTAGCTCTCGATGCTGCACACAAGAGGAACGAGAACGACAAGATAAGGGCATACGGGGAGAGAATTCAGAACGTTGATCAAGGCAGCTTCACTCCTCTAGTGTTCACAACCTCTGGTGGGATGGGACCAGTGCAAGATGCTTCTACGCCAGACCCGCGGAGGTGCTATCTGAACAGAAGCAGCAGCCCAGAAGTTATGTTACAGCCTGGATGAGATGTCGACTGTCCTTCTCTCTCCTTAGGTCGGCTTTGCTCTGCCTCAGGGGAACGAGAGCATCGGCCCCAAAGCCGACAACAGTTGCAGATATTGACTATGAGGCTACTGTCACTGAATGCCGCATAGATCTGCGGCTCAACACAGCTAGGATAGCTACTTATGTATTAGGATATTTAATTTTAAAGTAATAAAATGAAGGCGAAGGTGTGGCTATTGGGGGAGGCTGGAGGCCATTGAAAAAAAAAGTAGTAGTAGTAGTTAGTAGTAGTGTGTATGTGTGTTATCAGTCTTCACCAGCTGTCCTCAAGGTCACTGTTAATGAGTACCTAACTTTACCACTGGGGAAGTGAGGGCGGTCGAGTATAGTGCTAGCAGCCCAAGTTAAAACACAAATTAGATCCTTCAAAATTACATAAATATTACACATGAATTCTAATTTAACTAGACACTTTAAATAAAACAAATATTTTTTTTCTAACTAATCTCAACCTTGATTTGTATTCTTCATTCCCAGTAAGAGATGAGGATACAATTATACAGTACCACCTCCCTTCCTGCCTCACACAACCCCAGGCAAGCAACACACCACACTGTAGCCTGGGGCGGGGTTTTGCCGACACGTGTTTACTATGTTCGTATACAAGAAAAATAAATACATTACTTTAAAACTTAGCACCAGCACTCGTCGCCTCCTGAGAGAACATTATAACAAAAAAAATTTAAAATCCCTTTTTTTCTGATATCGCCTGGCGGATGGGGAAAAAATGAGGCAGCCGCTGAACGAATCTTATATTTCCTGAGCCTTAGACCGAGAATGAGGTTGAACAGCCATGGTAATGTAAATATGTGTCTCAAATCCTCCCTCCAGGCCCTTATAAACTCTCAAAAGCTTCAGACACGTCACGTAATGTGTATTTTTTTCTGAATGAATAAACGGTTTCAATTTTAATGTCAACCCAAATTTAACAGGAGATTCTAATAATTTCCGAATGAACTTTAGTGTGGTTTCAATAATATTAAATCCTATTGCTTACTTTTGGGAGACAGGATTTAGTAGTTGAGTTCTTGACAAGATTACCCTCTTACACAAACACTAACACACACACACACACACACACACACACACACACACACACACACACACACACACGGTAGCAAGTTATAAACATTTTACACAAACATTTCCACAAACATGACGGTCACAATCACCTACCTACACTTAACAAACACGATTTTCACAAGCACAAACACCACGAACGAGCGACATTCACAATCTCATACGCTTAACAACTCCATAAACACGACACAATCACATACACTTAATACAGCCTCACAAACACCAAAAATACAACAATCACAAGCACATACAGTCATACACGTAACACAGCCCTACAAACACTACACAAACGACAATCACAAGCACATACACGTAACTCAGCCCCACAAACATTACACAAACACAACATTCACAAACGCATCCTCACAAACTAATAATATTGAGCATAATTTTCATCCATAGTAAAAATCCTCATTGTAGTTTCAGCTTGAGTGTGTTATGTAAATGACAGATGTATAATGAAAATAAGCGACAGATGTATAATGAAAATAAACGACAGATGTATAATGAAAATAAATAAAGACTAGAATACCTTACGACCAAAACAAATGAATAAATGATTACAAATTAATAATCTAATTTCTGAAAAAAAGACTCAAAAACTTATTCTTTTATTTTATTAATTATATGAAAATAATTACCTTTTTTTTAACCCCACGAGTACAATGAATCAACCTACTGAGTACTACATGAACTTCCTTGAGTACAATGATTTAAACCCCTTGCTTAATATACATAAGGAATTAGATACATTGTACTCTGGGGGTAAAACCATCGTACTCAAGGGGTTATTTTACCTGAGTCAATGGGGCAATTAACAGTAGTCAAGGGGTTAAGTTACCTGACTCAATGGGGTAATTAACAGTACTCAAAGGGTTAATTACTAGCACACGTAAAGGTTAAGAGGTAAATTTAAGACATTTTTAGTTCACTTCTTCCATATTTTCCACATTCTTCTTGATATTATCATTATTATTATTATTATTATTATTATTATTATTATTATTATTATTTCATTACCTTTCATATCTACCGGGAAGCCTTACTGAAGAGGTGACGGGAGAGAGAATATTAAAAGGATACGAGGGAGAGAGGGGGAGAGAGAGGGGGAGAGAGGGGGAGAGAGAGGGAGGGGAGAGAGGGGGGGGGGGAGAGAGAGAGGGGGAGAGAGAGAGGGGGGAGAGAGAGAGGGGGGAGAGAGAGAGGGGGAGAGAGAGGGGAGGAGGGAGGGAAGGAAAGGATGGGTGTCGAAGAGAGGGAGAGAGGGAGGAGGGAGGGGAGGGAGGAGGAGGGAGGGAGGGAGGGGAAGGAGGAGGAGGAGGAGAGGGAAGGGCGGGGAGAGAGAGAGGAGGTAAGGAGAGTGTCTGGTGAGAGAGAGTTACAACATGCTGACTTGACGTAACTTTCGTCTGAGACATCCCTGGTCCCCCCCCCCCTGCCCCCCCCCCTCCCTCACATCTCTGCCCCTCCCTCCCCACATCCATTTCACACTGCCCTACCTACCTCACAGCCCATCAAGTTTCAAAAAGCCTTACGTGACCATTTTAATTTCCCTTTAGATTTAACATCATACGAATAGTAAAAATTACCATCGATTTTCATAATTTTTTATCTAATGGTTTATAAACGGATCACCTGTGAGAATCTCAGCCCCAAGTTTATTTCAGGTAAAGAGTAACCACACTAATGCTAACCTAACCTAACCTAATAAAACCTAAACCTATTCTAACCAAACCTAATGTAACCTCAATCTAACCTAATCTAATGCTAACCTAAACAAATTTTATCTAAACCTAACCTAACCTAACCCTACCTAAACATAACCCCCCCCTCCCAAATAGCGTTAGGGTGGTTAATCTTAAAATGAAATGAGTCGGTGAGGTGATTCTTCAGGTGACCCCATTAAACTAAAGACTTGTGAACGGTACTTAAACTACCAATTGATGCCTTAAAAAAAACTAACAATAAAAATTCAATTCTCACAGTAGAGTCTCATACACGTTTCGGCTCCATCATCGGTGTTCAACTTTATGTGAGAAGAGTTTGAGTGAGTCAGTTAGGTGAATTTTTCCAGCTTCAGTTAAGTGGAAAAATTTGACTTATCAGGTTTTACAACCAGGGGGTGGGGTGGAGAGGAAAGGGTGAGAGAAGAGGGGAGAGGAGTGGAGGGGGGGTGGGAGGGGGGAAAGTCTCAATTAAGGTAACAGTCCAGTGTCGAAATTGGAGAATAATTCATGAAATATCCAGAGGTGGCAGAGATGGTGGGGAGGAGGGGGGAATGGTGGGGGGAGGGGAATGGTGGGGAGGGGGGGATGGTGGGGGAAGGGGTGGTTTGGGAGGAGCAATGGTGGGGAGGGGGCAGGGTGGGAGGTGGTTGGGGGGTGAAGAAGAGGTTGATGGAGGAGCTTGAGGAGGTGATTATGAGGAGGAGGAGGAGGGAATAGATGATGGAGAGAAGGAGTGATATTGAAGGAGGGGTGGAGGGTGGAGATGGGTTAAGATGGGGGGAGATGGAGGAGTTTGGAGGAGTGTGGAGGAAGAGTGAATGGATGGTGGAAATAAGGGGGTAGTGGGTGGAGGGGGTGGGGGAAGGCGGGTTAAATAGAGTGTAAGAGACATGTTGAGGGAGTCATGATCTTTTTTTTAGTAAAGGTTCAAGTGAGTCAGTGTGATGCCAGTTCTCGTTCTTCAGTCAGGTCACTATTTATCATAAGAATCTTTCAGTATTCTCAACCCCAAATTCTGACTCCCAACATTTGGCTGCGAGAGAATGTAAAATATTGTGAGAGAAAATGGGAGTGTTGTAGGTAAGAGTGGTAACAGGTCAAGACGTGATCCATCACCACAGCCGCCGCCACCTGTGTGTTCAACTCCTCCACTTTATGATCAAACTCTACAGTTCCTGCCAGCGGTCACCAACAACTCAACTGGCTAATGAGGTGGTTTGATATCTTCCTCTCCGTCATTACCAACACGTCTAGATGCATTTATTAACATAAATTAATATTTCCAGACAACAGGCACAAACTCTTCTTGTTAGTGGGCAGAACAGAAAGATGAGGGAAGCAACGGGGTAAAAACACTTCGAACACTGATCATATGGCAGTAATTTCACGTCGTCTGCTATACTGGAGCGTCCGCGGATTGAACTAATTCATTTTTTTCTAGAGATGTTGTTTGGATGATATTAAGAAAGAAAAGCGATACGACAATGCACAGGTTTGGGAGTAAGGCGAGGTTAGGTAGGTTAAGTAAGGTTAGGTAGGTTAAGTAAGGTTAGGTAGGTTAAGTAAGGTTAGGTAGGTTAAGTAAGGTTAGGTCAGGTTCTAATAGGTTTAATGCATTCTCGTTTCCATTTTCGCGTTCACTATCATGCAAATAGTATCTCCAGAAATTTTGGTTCCATCCTCATAAATTTATTCTGGTACTAACCGTCTCCTCCACCTTGACCAAAACACTCGAGCAGTGAAGGTGATTATGTGTGGCAGGTAACAGTAGCTGAAGGTAGAGGCTCAACCCTTCTTCACTAGAGACTGTGCTGGTGTGCCGGGTTTCACTGCTCTTATTACCACTGTTTTCGTTCCAGAAGTAATGATGATATAACGAGTGAGTTTTATATAATATTTCACACAGTAGAAACCAATTTGGCCGCACTGGCAGACGAACAAAGGACAGCAGATACTTAGACAACACGAGACAAATAAGACCCTGCTATTGGTGCCACACGTACTTTTACTACAACAACAACTTGTACTAACAATGCACAATATCCATATTCTACGACTATACTTCTGGTGTCGTCACAAGGTAGTCAACAGATGGAGGAACAAGGATATACCCCATTATTCCCGGTCAGATTTTACCAATGAGATTAAGAAAGGTCCACGTAACATGTGTGTGGGGGAAGGCTGTGGGTGTCTTACCTGTTGTATTACGTTCATCTACAGATAAACTGACGCCAACGACCACCTAGCACCCGACTGTTGAATCGCTAGACGTTTATTTCAGGCGAGGGCCCCTGGTCGACAGTCCCGCAGCTCCCCGCCGACATTCACGGGTTTATAGATGGAGCAGTCCACAAAACAAGGCTTAAAATCCCACCAAGAGGGGCTATATTCCACAAAATCGGTTTTAAATCCACCGCCACCAATGTCACGTGGGATCTGCAGCCGCCATCACTAACGGGGGGTAACTACCCAACGCTGCCTCGAGGTAAACATACGAGTGTGTAAAGCCTTACACTCAGCACCCCTCCCCGACTCTCAACCACTACCTAACGTAACTTAAAAGAGCCAAAAGCTTCTGCAAATGTGATGAAAAATGAAGAAATTTGCCGCCTGATTATCCTTGTATATTTTGTGGAAGATATCCGACCTTCTGGGGAGTTTTATACGCGCCACTGCCATTTCACTTAGGTTTTATACTTAACCACTCTTGAGACCTGGTCGACTTTATCATCCGGATCCCTTGCAGACCTCTACAGTTTTATACTCGTTTTATTTCTCTTCCGTGAAGCCCCGGTGATAAAATAACACGTAAACTTATGTGGCTTTACATACAGACTCTCTACTCCCTCACAGTCGACATCAAAATGTTCCAAACAGGAAGAGACATGACTGGGGTCCAGGGTCTCTTGAGATTCGCGTAATGAATATTCTTCGTAACTCGATATGGAAAGAGGTGATGTGACGTACAGTTAGCCAAATAAGTTCGCAGAGATCCAACAAATTAAAGGGAAAGGCAAAAGATCTGGTAACGGTGTTAAAACCTCGCTTCCAAACGCACGATACTGTACCTGTCACTAAACCAGGCCCCCCTACCCCATACCAATCCCTGTCTCCCTTATACCTTACATTATTACCAGATCAATTGCTCCACCCTATAATTTGTTGGGTCTCTAAGAATATATTTAGACAACTGTACCCGGAACAAGTTGACTTAAGCCCAAAAATGACGTCCCAAAATAATATCTAATTTACACATAGACTCTAAAGTACCTTATCCCGTAACGTGTAGATTAACCAAGAGAAAATTCATTGTAGGAACCTTATTGAATCTTGATTATAGTAATACTTATACTTATCTTTGTTAATACTTCAGTAGTTCATACTGTGTGGCGGTCATAGCCATAGAGAGAGAGAGAGAGAGAGAGAGAGAGAGAGAGAAAATATCATTATCTAGTCTACTATTCTCATTACTATCACTGACGGACAAACTAACCCAACCCCACTTAACCCCACCAATTAACCTAACTTGACCACGTAATAAAAAAATAATGATAGTTAACGAAGGAACCCCATTCCTGTTTCCTGCTATCCCTCCCCCCTTAGGTCATGGGAGGGGAAGGTGAGGATGAGAGAGACAAGAGGAGAAGGAGGGGGGGGGGGAGGAGGAGGGTTGTATCGCCATAACCAGGATTAAACTGCTTGGGTACAGTAAAATACCTTAGGCATTTAAGAGCGGAGGTGTAAGACCTGGTACTGAAGGGGTGGTGGTAATGGTGTTGTTTTGGTGGTGATGTGGTGTTGGAGGAGGAGGAGGAGATGGTGGTTGTTGTTGTTGTTGTTGGAGTGGGAGGAGATGGTGGTTGTTGTTGGAGGAGAAGATGGTGTTGTTGTTGAGAAGTTGTTGGTTGTTGTTGTTGGAGGAGAAGATGGTATGTTGTTGTTGAGTGTGGAGATGGTGTGTTGTTGTTGTTGTTGTTGTTGGAGGAGTGAGGATAGGTGTTGTTGTTGTTGTTGTTGTTGAGGGAGGAGATGGTGTGGTTGTTGTTGTTGTTGTTGGAGGAGGAGATGGTGTGTTGTTGTTGTTGTTGTTGTTGTTGTTGAGGGAGGGATGGTTGTTGTTGGTGTTGGAGGGAGGAGATGGTGTGTTGTTGTTGTTGTTGTTGTTGTTGGAGGAGGAGATGGTGTGTTGTTGTTGTTGTTGTTGGAGTGAAGGTGTTGTTGTTGTTGTTGTTGTGTGTGGAGGGAGGAGATGGTGTGTTGTTGTTGTTGTTGTTGTTGGAGAAGAGATGGTGTTGTTGTTGTTTGTTGTTGTTGTTGTTGGAGGGAGGAGATGGTGTGTTGTTGTTGTTGTTGTTGATGGGGAGATGGTGTTTTGTTGTTGTTGTTGTTGTTGTTGAGGGAGGAGATGGTGTGTTGTTGTTGTTGTTGGAGTGAGAGAGATGGTGTGTTGTTGTTGTTGTTGTTGTTGTTGAGTGGAGGAGATGGTGTGTTGTTGTTGTTTGTTGATGGAGGAGATGGTGTGTTGTTGTTGGTTGTTGTTGTGGAGGGAGGAGATGGTGTGTGTGTTGTTGTTGTTGGAGTGGAGGAGGTTGGTTGTTGTTGTTGGAGTTGTTGTTGGTTGTTGGAGGAGGAGATGGTGTGTTGTTGTTGTTGGATGAGGAGATGGTGTGTTGTTGTTGTTGTTGGGTGTGGGGATGAATGGTGTTGTTGTTGTTGTTGTTGTTGTTGGAGGAGATGGGGTTGGTGTTGTTGTTGTTGTTGGGGTGGGTTGTGTTGGGAGGAGGAGGAGATGGTGTGTTGTTGTTGCTGTTGTTGGAGTGATATGATGCGTGTGTTGTTGTTGTTGGAGGGGGGAGATGGTGTTGTTGTTGTTGTTGGAGGGATGTTGTGGTTGTTGTTGTTGGAGGGAGAGATGGTGTGTTGTTGTTGTTGTTGTTGTTGTAGGAGATGGTGTGTTGTTGTTGTTGTTGTTGTTGGAGATATATGGTGTTGTTGCTGTTGTTGTTGTTGCTTTTTGTTGTTGTTGTTGTTGGAGTGGGAGGAGATGGTGTGTTGTTGTTGTTGTTGTTGTTGTTGGAGGAAGAGATTGTGTGGTTGTTGTTGTTGTTGTTGTTGTTGTTGGAGGAGTGAGGTTGTTGTTGTTGTTGTTGTTGTTGTTGTTGTTGTTGCTGAGGAGGAGATGGTGTGTTGTTGTTGTTGAGGCGTGATGGTGTGTTGTTGTTGTTGTTGGAGGGGAGATGGTGTGGTTGTTGTTGTTGAGTGGAGGAGATGGTGGTTGTTGTTGTTGGTTGTGGTTGGAGGGAGGAGATGGTGTGTTGTTGTTGTTGTTGTTGTTGTTGGAGTGGGAGGATGAGATGGTTGTTGTTATTGGTGTTGTTGTTGTTGTTGTTGGAGGAGGAGATGTGTTGTTGTTGTTGTTGTTGTTGTTGGAAGGAGGAGATGGTGTGTTGTTGTTGTTGTTGTTGTTGTTGTTGCTGGAGGGGGGAGATGGTGTGTTGTTGTTGTTGTTGTTGATGGGAGGAGGATGCGTTGTTGTTGTTGTTGTTGGAGGAGGAGATGGTGTGTTGTTGTTGTTGTTGTTGTTGTTGTTGAGGAGGAGATGGTGTGTTGGTTGTTGTTGTGTTGTTGTTGTTGTTGGAGGAGTGAGATGGTGTGTTGTTGTTGTTGGTTGTTGTTGTTGTTGTTGTTGTTGGAGGAGGAGATGGTGCGTTGTTGTTGTTGGAGATGTTGTTGTTGTTGTTGTTGATGGAGATGATGGTGTGTTGTTGTTGTTGTTGTTGTTGTTGTTGAGGAGGAGATGGTGTGTTGTTGCTGTTGTTGTTGTTGCTGTTGTTGTTGCTTGTGTTGTTGTTGTTGTGATGGGATGAGATGGTGTGTTGTTGTTGAGTGATGGAGATGGTGTTTGTTGTTGTTGTTGTTGTTGTTGTTGTTGTTGTTGTTGAGGAGGAGATGGTGTGTTGTTGTTGTTGGTTGTTGTTGGTTGTTGATGAGGAGAGGGGGTTGTTGGTTGTTGTTGTTGTTGTTGTTGAGGAGGGAGATGGTGTGTTGGTTGTTGTTGTTGTTGATAGTGAGATGGTTGTTGTTGTTGTTGTTGTTGTTGTTGTTGGAGGGAGGAGATGGTGTGTTGTTGTTGTTGTTGGAGGAGGAGGAGATGGTGGTTGTTGTTGTTGTTGTTGGAGGGAGAGAGTGTGTTGTTGTTGTTGTTGGGAGTGAGATGGTGTGTTGTTGTTGTGTTGTTGTTGGGAGGTGAGATGTGTTGTTGTTGTTGGTTGTTGGAGTGATGAGATGGTGTGTTGTTGTTGTTGGAGGGAGGAGATGGTGTGTTGTTGTTGTTGTTGCTGAGTGGGAGATGGTGTTGTTGTTGTTGTTGTTGCTGGAGGAGTGATGGTTGTTGTTGTTGTTGTTGTTGTTGTTGTTGGAGGGAGGATGGTGTTGTTGTTGTTGTTGTTGTTTGGGAGGAGGGAGATGGTTGTTGTTGTTGTTGTTGTTGTTGTTGTGATGGAGGAGATGGTGTGTTGTTGTTGTTGGTTGTTGAGTGGAGGAGATGGTGTGTTGTTGTTGTTGGTTGTTGTTGTTGTTGGAGTGGAGTGAGATGTGTGTTGTTGTTGTGAGGAGATGGTTGTTGTTGTTGTTGTTGTTGTTGGAGGATGAGATGGTGTGTTGTTGTTGTTGTTGGAGTGAGGAGATGGTGTGTTGTTGTTGTTGTTGTTGTTGTTGTTGTTGTTGGGAGGAGGAGATGGTGTGTTGTTGTTGTTGTTGTTGTTGTTGTTGTGAGGGGGAGATGGTGTGTTGTTGTTGTTGTTGGTTAGGGAGTGAGATGGTGTGTTGTTGTTGTTGTTGTTGTTGTTGTTGTTGTTGTTGTGATGAGGAGATGGTGTGTTGTTGTTGTTGTTGAGATGGTGTGCTGTTGTTGATGGAGATGGTGTGTTGTTGTTGTTGGAGATGGTGGTGTGTTGTTGTTGTTGGTTGTTGTTGTTGTTGATGGAGGAGATGGTGTGTTGTTGTTGTTGGTTGTTGGGTTGTTGGATGGAGGAGATGGTGTGTTGTTGTTGTTGGAGGGAGGAGATGGTGGTTGTTGTTGTTGTTGTTGAGGGAGTGGAGATGGTTGTTGTTGTTGTTGTTGTTGGAGGGAGGAGATGGTGTTGTTGTTGTTGTTGTTGGAGGGAGGAGATGGTGTGTTGTTGTTGTTGTTGGGGGTTGTGTTGGGGGAGATGGTGTTGTGTTGTTGGGGGGGTTGTTGTTGTTGTGTGGAGGAGGAGATGGTGTGTTGTTGTTGTTGTTGTTGTTGGAGGGAGGAGATGGTGTGTTGGTTGTTGGTTGGAGGAGATGGTGTTGTTGTTGGTTGTTGGAGGGAGGAGATGGTGTGTTGTTGTTGTTGTTGTTGGAGTGAGGAGATGGTGTGTTGTTGTTGTTGTTGTTGTTGTTGTTGAGGGAGGGAGATGGTGTGTTGTTGTTGTTGTTGTTGTTGTTGTTGATGAGTGAGATGGTGTGTTGTTGTTGGAGTGGAGGAGATGGTGTTGGTTGTTGTTGTTGTTGTTGTGGAGTGAGATGGTGTTGTTGTTGTTGGGAGTGGGAGATGGTGTTGTTGTTGTTGTTGTGGAGGGAGGAGATGGTGTGTTGTTGTTGTTGTTGTGTGGGAGGGAGGAGATGGTGTTTGTTGTTGGTTGTTGTTGGAGGGAGGTGGAGATGGTGTTGGTTGTTGTTGTTGTTGTTGTTGTTGGGAGTGAGGAGATGGTGTTGTTGTTGTTGTTGTTGTTGTTGTGGAGGGAGGAGATGGTGTGTTGTTGTTGTTGAGGGAGGAGATGGGTGTGTTGTTGTTGGAGGAGGAGATGGTGTGTTGTTGTTGTTGTTGTTGTTGGAGGGAGATTGGTGTGTTGTTGTTGTTGTTGTTGATGGGTGGAGATGGTGTGTTGTTGTTGTTGTTGTTGTTGAGTGGAGGAGATGGTGTGTTGTTGTTGTTGAGGAGGAGATGGTGTGTTGTTGTTGGAGTGGGAGGAGATGGTGTGTTGTTGTTGTTGTTGTTGTTGATGAGGAGATGGTGTTGTTGTTGTTGTTGTTGTTGTTGTTGATGGAGGAGATGGTGTGTTGTTGTTGTTGTTGTTGTTGATAAGATGGTGGTGTTGTTGTTGTTGTTGTTGGAGGGAGGAGATGGTGTGTTGTTGTTGTTGTTGTTGTTGTTGTTGGAGGGAGGAGATGGGTTGTTGTTGTTGTTGTTGTTGTTGTTGGAGGGAGGAGATGGTGTTGTTGTTGTTGTTGTTGGAGGAGGAGATGGTGTGTTGTTGTTGTTGTTGTTGTTGTTTGTTGTTGTTGTTGGAGTGGAGATGGTGTGTTGTTGTTGTTGGAGTGATGGAGATGGTGTGTTGTTGTTGTTGTTGTTGTTGTTGTTGTTGGAGGGAGGAGATGGTGTGTTGTTGTTGTTGTTGTGTGGTGGGAGGATGATGGTGTTGTTGTTGTTGTTGTTGTTGTTGGAGGGGAGTGATGGAGATGTGTGTTGTTGTTGGTTGTGTTGTTGGAGGGAGGGAGGAGATGGTGGTTGTTGTTGTTGTTGTTGTTGTTGTTGGAGTGGGGTGGAGATGGTTTGTTGTTGTGTTGTTGTTGTTGTTGTTGTTGGAGTGGAGGAGATGGTGTGTTTGTTGTTGTTGTTGTTGTTGTGAGGGAGTGGAGGAGATGGTGTGTTGTTGTTGTTGTTGTTGTTGGAGTGGAGGAGGAGATGGTGTGTTGTTGTTGTTGTTGTGTTGTTGTTGTTGGAGGAGGGAGGAGATGGTGTGTTGTTGTTGTTGTTGTTGTTGAGGGAGGAGATGGTGTGTTGTTGTTGTTGTTGTTGTTGTTGTTGTTGTTGGAGGGAGGAGATGTGTTGCTGTTGTTGTTGGAGGAGGAGATGGTGTTGGTTGTTGTTGTTGTTGTTGGAGGGAGGGAGATGGTGTTGTTGTTGTTGTTGTTGTTGTTGGAGGAGGAGATGGTGTGTTGTTGTTGTTGTTGTTGTTGTTGGAGGGAGGGAGGAGATGGTGTGTTGTTGTTGTTGTTGTTGTTGTTGTTGGAGGAGGGAGGAGATGGTGTGTTGTTGTTGTTGTTGGAGTGGGAGGAGGAGATGGTGTGTTGTTGTTGTTGGAGGGAGGAGATGGTGTGTTGTTGTTGTTGGAGGGAGGAGATGGTGTGTTTGTTGTTGTTGTTGTTGTTGTTGGAGGAGGAGATGGTGTGTTGTTGTTGTTGTTGTTGTTGGAGGGTGGGAGATGGAGTGTTGTTGTTGTTGTTGTTGTTGTTGTTGGAGGGAGGAGATGGTGTGTTGTTGTTGTTGTTGTTGGTTGGAGGGAGGAGATGGTGTGTTGTTGTTGTTGTTGTTGGTTGGAGGAGGAGATGGTGTGTTGTTGTTGTTGTTGGTTGTTGGAGTGGAGGAGATGGTGTGTTGTTGTTGTTGTTGTTGTTGTTGGAGGAGGGAGATGGTGTGTTGTTGTTGTTGTTGTTGTTGTTGGAGGGAGATGGTGTGTTTGTTGTTGTTGTTGTTGGAGGAGATGGTGTGTTGTTGTTGTTGTTGTTGTTGGTGGGAGGAGATGGTGTGTTGTTGTGTGTTGTTGTTGGAGGGGAGTGGGAGTGGTGTGTTGTTGTTGTTGTTGGGGGAGGGAGGAGATGGTGTGTTGTTGTTGTTGTTGTTGTTGTTGGAGGGAGGAGATGGTGTGTTGTTGTTGTTGTTGTTGTTGGAGGGAGGGGAGATGTGTTGTTGTTTTGGAGGGAGGAGGAGATGGTGTGTTGTTGTTGTTGTTGTTGGAGGGAGGAGGAGATGGTGTGTTGTTGTTGTTGTTGTTGGAGGGAGGAGGATGGTGTGTTGTTGTTGTTGTTGTTGTTGGAGGAGGAGGATGGTGTGTGTTGTTCCTCACCATTTAGTGGACTCAAACACCCAGTCACCCATTTTCACATTAAACGTCATGACCTAAATTTTTAGAGGTTGTAATGATTTTTGGGGAACCACAAAAGACACACAAACACACACACACACACACACGTCTCTTAACAGCACCAAAGACGACACTAAAACCCTACCTGGCCAATTACATCATTAACTCTTTTTTGGGATAACCTTTGAAAAACCTCGAGTTGAAGAGATGAAGCTTCCGAGGCCATAAAACCTTCACGCCTCAGGTGGCAGGTGAGGAAGGTGACCGTGACAGGTGAAGTTAGTGTGAGTAAGGAGGTAGGTGATGTCTTAAGGTGAATTTAGAGGTGAGTAAGAGGTAGGTGTGTGTGTGTGTGTGTGTGTGTGTGTGTGTGTGTGTGTGTGTGTGTGTGTGTGTTGTATGTATTATCACTGTAAAATTTCCTTCAAGTCAGTAATGTATGGAAATGACAGATAATAGTAATAATAATGATAATAAGGAAGAATAAATACAAAAAAATATTAATATTTAAAGGACAAAAAAATAATGAAATGTAAAAGCAATGGAGCGGAGGAGAAAGATAAGAATAAGAAAGATGAAAGAGAATACGGAGAAATGTGAGAA
The DNA here is from genome assembly GCF_018991925.1 of Homarus americanus. Classification (NCBI taxonomy): domain Eukaryota; kingdom Metazoa; phylum Arthropoda; class Malacostraca; order Decapoda; family Nephropidae; genus Homarus; species Homarus americanus. The sequence continues at coordinate 51,339 of NW_024754368.1, read as the reverse complement.
GTAGAACAGGAAGAAAGAGATAAATATGGCAATGGAAAAGTAGAGACAAAAACAGAAAGACTATATTATGTAATGTAAATATGGAAGAAGAAAACATCGAAAAATCATGAAAAAAATGTGTACTGATTCGTAATTACACACACACACACACACACACACACACACACACACACACACACACACACACCGGCTGCAACTCTATTAATAAACCGTTTATTATTATTATATATTATTATTATTAAACACACACACACACTCCTTTCCTCCCCTACTCCGTCTCTCCTTCCTCCCTTCACTCTCCCTTCCTCCCTCCACTCTCCCTCCTCCCTCCACTCTCCCTTCCTCCCTCCACTCTCCCTTCCTCCCTCCACTCCCTTCCTCCCTACACCTCCTTCCTCCCTCCACTCTCCCTTCCTCTCTCCACTCTCCTTCCTCTCCACTCTCCTTCCTCCCTCCACTCTCCCTTCCTCCCTCCACTCCCTCCTTCCTCCCTCCACTCTCCCTTCCCTCCTCCACTCTCCCTTCCTCCCTCCACTCTCCCTTCCTCCCTCCACTCTCCCTTCCTCCCTCCACTCTCCCTTCCTCCCCTCCACTCTCCCTTCCTCCCTCCCTACACTCTCCCTTCCTCCCTCCACTCTCCCTTTCCTCTCTCTCCACTCTCCCTTCCTCCCTCCACTCCCCCTTCCTCCCTCCACTCTCCCCTTCCTCCCTTCCACTCTCTTCCTCCCTCCACTCTCCTCTTCCTCCCTCCACTCTCCCTTCCTCCCTCCCTCTCCCTCCCTCCCCCCTTCCTCCCTCCCTCTCCTTCCTCCCTCCCTCTCCCTTCCTCCCTCCACTCTCCCTTTCTCCCTCCACGCTCCCTTCCTCCCTCCACCTCCCTTCCTCCTCCACTCTCCCTTCCTCCCTCCACTCTCCCTTCCTCCTCCACTCTCCTTCCTCCCTCCACTCTCCCTTCCTCCTCCACTTCCCTTCCTCCCTCCACTCTCCCTTCCTCTCTCCCTCTCCCTTCCGCCCTCCCTCTCTCCATCCACTCTCCCTTCCTCCCTCCACTCTCCCTTCCTCCATCCACTCTCCCTTCCGCCCTCCACTCTCCCTTCCTCCCTCCTCCACTCTCCCTTCCTCCCTCCTCCACTCTCCCTTCCTCCCTCCCCTCTCCCTTCTTCCCTACACCTCCCTTCCTCCCTACACTCTCCCTTCCTCCCTACACCTCCCTTCCTCCATCCACTCTCCCTTCCTCCCCTCCACTCTCCCTTTCTCCCTCCACGCTCCCTTCCTCCCTCCACCTCCTCCCCTACACTCTCCCCTCCCCTACACCTCCCTTCCTCCTCCACTCCTCCCTTCCTCCCTCCACTCTCCCTTCCTCCCTACACTCTCCCTTCCTCCCTCCACTCTCCCTTATTGAACAAACAGGTGATTTTCGTGTTTTTGAAAGACCTTTATAACGAGGGTTTAAACACGGCCATTTTACTATGCCAGGAATCTTGTCGTTAGGGCGGCGTTTCCTCTGATCTTCCCATCCTCCCCTTGTTTAATTACGTCATCTACCTACCTACCTGTCTGCTTGTCTACACTATTTTATTCCCTACTAAACCATTAATTACGCCAACTACCTATCTACCTGTCTGCCTACCTATCTACCTACACTACGACTTTATTCCCTACAAAACCTTGAATTACGTCATCTACCTGTCTACCTACCTGCCTGTCTACCTACCTGCCTGTCTACCTACCTACCTGTCTACCTCTCTACAACACTACTTTATTCCTACAAAACCTTTTACATTTTTTCTACCATTTGACACGATAAATAATAATAGCTTTTGTGTGTACCAGCAGATTTTTTTTTTAGTTATTGAAGAAAGTAAACAAAGAAAGAGAAAAATAAAGCTATTATTATTGTGTATTGTGTGTGTGTGTGTGTGTGTGTGTGTGTGTGTGTGTGTGTGTGTGTGTGTGTGTGTGTGTGTGTGTGTGTGTGTTTGTGTGTGTTTGTGTGTGTATGTGTGTGTGTGTCGCCCCTCCCTGGACTTGTGATATCGTGTAATATGTTTCAGACAACGGCATCACCTAGTGCCTGCAGCCCCGCCCTATGTACACGAAGCAGTGACAAGCTGCCGCCTAGTGTTTGCCTAACAATACACACTCTAATATAAACTAAGAACACTTTTTTTTTATCCTAGGAAGATACAAACATATGATACTTGAGAAAGAATATGAACAAGTATAAGAATATTTACCGACTTTTTTTCCTAGGAAAGTTAATGATCGTCCTAAACTCACATCCTCACAGCTATTGGCTACTGCATCTAAACACCACAGTGATGTCATAATTTTGTTACACTCCTATTGGCTACTACACCTAAACACCACAATGATGTCACTGTTTCATTATTCTGTTATTGGCTAATGATATTCCGACGAATATGAGAAGTTTTGAGAGTTCGATAATCAGCAATTAAGTGTATCAGGTGTGGTAGCAGGTGCAGCAGGTGTGGTAACAGGTGTATCAGGTGTGGTAACAGGTATAGGTGTGGTAACAGATGTAGCAGGTGTGGTAACAGGTGTAGCAGGTGTGGTAATAGGTGTAGCAAGTGTGGTAACATATGTAGCAGGTGTTTTAACAGGTGTGGTAGTTCATTAAGAGTAATTATGTAATATTGTAAAATAGATCAAGCTGTCTATACAGTTTTAAAGCTTCAAGAATTATTTCCCTTCATCACGTGTTGCTGTCTCTCTATCTCATTTCCTTGTGTCTCTCTCTTTCTCTCTCTCACTTCTCTTCCCTTTCTTGTTTTGTCGGTTATTATGTCTTTTGTCTTTCACTATTTTCTCTCTGTTTTCCTTTCTTTGTCTATCCCTTTCATGGATTATTCCTTATCTATCTATCGCTATCACACCTATCTCTCCATCTATCTCTTTATTTATCTCACTTCCTCTTCTCAGTTAAATTTTCTTCCTTCTGTCTATCTCTTTCTTTATTCTATTACTTTATCCATGATCTATTGCTGTCTATCATTACCTATTTCTTTAACTATTAGCTATGGTCAATATATATTTGACTCTCTCCTAGTAGAATTAACTATCATCTATTATTATTAGCTATTATTTCTATTCATTTATATATACTATTCATCACTATTTTACCTATTGCTATTTACCTTTTTCTGTTGTTATAAATTTTCACCTGTCGTCTACCTTTGCTCTCTTTCTCCACATCATCTTGTCTATCTCACTACTCTCCATCTACAGGTAGTGGGTGGAGGATCACAGGTAGTGGGTGGAGGATCACAGGTAGTGGGTGGAGGATCACAGGTAGTGGGTGGGGATCACAGGTGGGGATCACAGGTAGTGGGTGGGGATCACAGGTAGTGGGTGGGGGATCACAGGTAGTGGGCGGGGGACTCACAAGTAGTGGGCGGGGATCACAGGTAGTGGGTGGGGGGATCACAGGTAGTGGGTGGGGGATCTGGGTAGTGGGTGGGGGATGAAAGTGGGGGGATCACAGGTAGTGGGGGATCACAGGTGGTGGAGGATCACAGTAGTGGTGGGGATCACAAGTAGTGGGCGGGGGATCACAGGTAGTGGGTGGGGATCACAGGTAGTGGGTGGAGGATCACAGATGGTGGGCAGGGCTGCCGTTTGATGGAAATTCGTCTGCTAAACGGTAAAAAAATGAAATTCGATGACGTAGTCGGTAGACCGTGACGTCACTGTACGGGCCCCGGTGGTCCGTCGGAAAAAATACCAAGTGTTAATTGGGCCTTTTGGGGGGCTAAATGCAAAATAAAAATTATTTAGAATAATTATGAAGAAGGTCTTTTATTTGATTTCCTTCATTTTATAATTGATAGTTTAGCAATACTGCTTTATGATGAATTGGCACGAGAGGATGACGTCTACTAGGAACACAAAGACTCATTTCGTCCTGTTCCATGTTGAGTTTCAGGGGCGGATCCGTGAATATCATAAGGGGGGGGGGTCCAAGAAGTTTTGGGTGGGGGGACCTGGCCAGCAAATAGAGCCTATCCATGGGGGGGGGGGAGCTGTAAGCCCCCCCCCCAGATATATTGTTTATAATCTGACCAATATCATGGGCAATTTGAGGCCATTTGAAGCCATGTGCACTTGATATTAGGGGATATTCTTAAGTCAATAGTAAGTAATTTTTACTATACAAAAGTACCTGAGTACAATACAGCAATAAGGAAAAGTATTGGAGATTTCTGGATCTGCCTTGAGTTCAGTGCCTTTCATAATTATGACTTTCACTACAGAGCCTTTGTCAAAAACATATACAGTACACGCCGTTATGCATCGACTTTCGGTGAGTCCTTTACTGTTAGTTCTTTATTTGTTGTTATTGTATCAGATATTTTTTATATATATAGTATAATAGTTATCCTTTTTAACAGTGCATTTTCTATGATATTCACCCGTGATATCATTCCATTTTCTACTTCTTGAACTCTTTTTATCTTTGATTCAATATAATAGGTTTTTTTCCCCGGGGATTAGCCCACCCGGGAACAGGTCACTGAGCCACATCGGGGCCAGTACTGCTCCACCCGATTTAAAGGTTGTTGAAAGAATCTATTGTGCAATATTTCATACAATATATATGAATAGTAATAGTAAAAAGGAAATGATTTGTTACTGTTATTCTAGACTGTATGTATCGCATTTAACAAAGAAAAAGGTTTTATGACGTTATGGTCTCGTAGCCAGTCACAACGCGAGGAAGATAACCAATCAGAGCGGTTGATAAAACACAGTCGGAATTACGGCAGCCCAGGTAGTGGGTGGGGGATCACAGGTAGTGGGTGGGGGATCACAGGTAGTAGGCGGGGATCACAGGTAGTGGGCGGGGATCACAGGTAGTGGGTGGTGGATCACAGGTAGTGGGTGGGGATCACAGGTAGTGGGTGGTGGATCACAGGTAGTGGGTGGGGATCACAGGTAGTGGGTGGTGGATCACAGGTAGTGGGTGGTGGACAGGTAGTGGTGGTGGATCACAGGTAGTGGGTGGTGGATCTGCTAGGTGGTGGGTGGTGGATCACAGGTAGTGGGTGGTGGATCACAGGTGGGTGGTGGATCACAGGTAGTGGTGGGATCACAGGTAGTGGTGGTGGATCACAGGTAGTGGGTGGGGATCACAGGTAGTGGGTGGTGGATCACAGGTAGTGGGTGGGGATCACAGGTAGTGGGTGGTGGATCACAGGTAGTGGGTGGTGGATCACAGGTAGTGGGTGGTGGATCACAGGTAGTGGGTGGTGGATCACAGGTAGTGGGTGGGGGATCACAGGTAGTGGGTTTCAGGTGACTTCCCACATTTAATTTTAGGTCGCCATCTTGTTTTACCTTTGTTATTCTGAACTTAGGCATTTCTAGTAGAGCCGCCGATTGAGTTAAACAATTCAATATAGATCAATTAATGGAAATAAAAAAAATCTACTCATCCAGTGTTGATTTGGGGGTTATTTACCGTCGCCGTCCAGCTGTAAACATCCAATGGTCCTGGTCACCGAGGCTGTGTGCTCCTCCTATGTCGGTAACAAGGTGACTGAGTGGTCATGGTCATCCACATTCATAAGTGAAAAGATCGAGATCACTAAAACAAAAGTGAATCGAAGCACGACAGAAAACGATTCAGCTACACATTTTTTAACCATAACTCTTCAAATGTACCAATAATTGTAAATAATGAATAAATATAAATATTACGGAATGAAGAATTGTCTTTAATTCTACATAAATTACCAGTACCCTGTATGAAAATTATGAATACTTTGTCTAAAGTTGAAAAAAATGATGTCGGGTACAGCTTGATGATACTACGCTTATATGAGTGTCGGGTTACTCAGAACTATATTGGGTGAAATTATTGTGAGGGTCATTAATTCTCAACAGTTACACGAATTCATAATATTTAAACCTAGATCCTTAATTACAGTAGCAAGTCCGAAGTACCTAGAGTGAAGGCTTCCCACAATAAAAAAAACTCAATAGCCTTTTTGTGGGGGGTGTCATGGGCTATTTCTTGTGGTCCTCCTCAGTGAAGGATGAGGTGGGGGCCCCTTATATATTAATTACCCTCGTACAACACCGCATCAACGCCCCTGTATAGTAGAGAGAGCATGACAGGTCCTCTATGTTACCCAGCAATGAAAGTTTCCTCGCTCACAACTGCGTGTTTCTCATTAGTCTTTATCTAAGTTACTAGACTCTGTGGGTGTGAAATATTTGTTCTCCCAGTATTATCAAACAACCAAACTTTCATTGGCACTCGTGGACTTATCCTGATCCTCCGTATGTCCTCATAGTAAGTGTTATAACCTGCATCATCTCTCGTATGATGACAGTAACAGATGAAACAAGATAACTTAGAGACGTCCATAACAGAAGTCTCGTGTACACTCCCTCAGACACACTGCTATATCACCTCACTCCCACTGTACCACTTGAGAGATCAGCCTCCATGAAATTCTACCTTAAGATTACAACCTTGTAATTAGTAAGGCCAAGAACTTTACCAAATAGGAAAGATTCCATATACAAATTCATCTGCTTACAGTACAGTATAGTAGGTCCTTAATAATGTCAAGTGTCGGGCCTCAGACTCCTGTTAATTTAAGTTACATCAGAACATCTTATTGTCAGACTCGACCAGAAGCACGAGCAACGTTCATTGTAATAAGAGAAGTGATTCAAGGGTCGTCTGCTTCCTGGCGCCACGGAGCAGACAGACGCAGGAGGAGGGAGCGAGAGCCAACTTTGTTAAACTCTCAGTCAAGTTAGTTTTGATACTCTTCAGGGGTGTCGGTCATTTGTTGGTAATGGTAATAATGAGGATCTTGACTTACTTAAACCTGCCTTTATTATTTTTTTTACTTAAAAGGAAATAAAAACTAATAATGGTGGTAATAATACTCTAATAATAATAATAATAATAATAATAAAACATACAGATTATAACAAAAACTAACACATACCGCAGTGTTAATATTAAATGAGGATAATAAGAATATTAATAACTTGTCTGTGCACCAAGATGTCGTAAGTGTGTGTGTTCATCAAGGGAATACACCTGGTGATAAGGACAGGTGTGGTGGTGTGAAGTGTAATACACCTGTCGGTTCTCCGCCTGCCGGCTAACCTGGGCCTAACTCACTAAGGCTTCAGTTGGTTAAGTGTTAAAGTTACTACGGGGTGTTCCTTGTCTTTTTAATTGTTCCCTCCAACACCTTTGATGTAACACACACACACACACGTACATACATACATACACACACACTACACAAACACACACACTACACAAACACCCATATACATATACACACACACAAACACATACATGCATGCACTACACAAACCCACATACTCACTGCCAATCTTACCTTTACACTGTTACTATGCTGAAATGCTCTTTAGTGTGACCTTCTCCCCACCGAGTTATTATATATCATATTTATATCACTTATGTTACAGTACTTGTATATTATTTGTCAATCAAGAGACCCATTCCCCAATTATGTCATTTTCATTACCTCTGTTGACTGTATATTGTCAGTTCTTTGGTTGCCATGTTCTTCCAATAAATAGTTAATTATTTTCAAAACACATTTACACACACACGAACACAAAGAAAGAATAGAAGGGAGAGAGAGAGAGAGAGAGAGAGAGAGAGCATAAGACCTGGCCCTCCCAACACCACTCTCCTCCTCCCGCTCCGATAAACCCATCATAACTCACCTCACATTTTAGTACACAAACAAAATCTCTCTCCTGGAGGCTTTTTTGGAGACCCCCGCCGCCGGAAGACCTCTTTGAAGACTTTTACACAATATCTGGAACTCTCGCCGCTGTTTTTTTTTTTTACTCAACCTGTTATTTCCTCTTTTTTTTTTAGTATACAATAGCTAATGTTCACTCAGCGTTATCAGACGAGAGTAGAGAAACACTTGCACAACAACTTACAGACACAACAAATATGATTCTTGGAGCCACAGTTTCCAGAGTGTGTGTGCCTCATATGATCACTGGTGTTTAGACTGGCTGCTTGTTTTGTTGTCGTGTTGTTTTTGTCGTGTTAGTTGTTAATGAGGAATTATTATCACCTTATGAGGCCACAACTGACCTGATCTTCCTCGTGTTGTGTCATGTGAGGTGAAGGTAAGGTAGTTGGAGGGTCATTATTTAATTTCCTTCCTCAAGTACCAGATTAAAATAAGACTATCATTGGTTAGGTTAAGATAGGTTAGGATAGGTTAGGTTAGGTTAGGTCAGGATAGGTTAGGATAGGTTAGGTCAGGATAGGTTAGGTTAGGATAGGTTTGGTCAGGATAGGTTAGGTTAGGATAGGTTAGGTTAGGATAGGTTAGGTTAGGATTTGGTTAAATATATGAAGTCCAGAGTACATTACACCTATACACAATGCTTAACTCATCTTCTTCCAATACCACAATGACTTTTAATAATGCTGTTTTATTTGTTCACAGTTAATAATACTCACAGAGGAACACGATCACAATAAACTAACACATTCAAGGTAAAGGAAAATAAGGAGGAAATATAACCCATGAACTAACATCAAAGTTAATATATTTTCCTCTGGTTCATAAATTAAATCTTCAAATTCAAGGCTTTATTGAGAAGCATAAGTACAGGTAGAGTCAACACAACACACACTGCTGTGACGTGACTTAGGTAATTAAATAAAGGCTCTTGTTGATGTTATGATGGATCACAGTACTTCAAAAACTAAGCTGTTTATATATATATACATCCTTCATTATACAATTATATTCATTTGTATAATTAGTAATATAGGGTGACAGTACAGGCCTAACTAAGCCTTCATCCTAACCTAACCTGATACTGAACACGATTATCTAAGACAATAGGTTCATATAAAAATAATTCGTATGTTATTTTATCTTGCACTTCTAATACAACTTTTATCATATATACTGTACACCTAATACATATTTTTGGTGATGTTAAGTACAATGATCACGTCAACGTGTGGTAATAGTCAGTCATGGGTGAGGTATCTCTGTTTGTTGACACGATTTAGGTAAAGTGTGTCTGTGTGTCTGACTGTGTTATAATTACTTTATGTCAATTCTCATGTTAGTTTATGTGTGAACAATATAATAATTCATTTGTCTTTCTGAAATTAATTGACCAACTCTAGTGGTTACTATAATAAGTATTATTATTATTTGGTTCATTAACTAAATTATAAAGAAGGAAAACTATAGGAGTTGAGTTTAGTAAAATATATCTCTACATAATGCAACATTTATCATACTTATAAGACTATATAATTCCCTTAACATCATTGTATAGAATCGTACAAACTTTATTCATCTATTAATTCAAGTTATACATTATACAATTTAAATCTCCAACAGAAGTATGTATAAATCACATTCTTCATCAATACATATTAATTTATATACATATATACACAGGAACACTTGTCAATGTTTATATTTTTATTCATTTATTATGATTTCTTTTCCTCTGGTGTTTTTATCAAGGTTCTCTGTCGGTGCTGCCTGAGAGGTTCTTAAAGGCGGGGTCTTCAAGTTCTTTAGCACGGCTGTAGAAGTTCTTGGTGCGAATCCCTTAAGTAATTGCTGAGGTCGTTGAGGTAGAGGTGATGGTCGTAGTGGTGGTGGTAGAATAAGGTGGAGGTCGTAATGATGGTAGAGGGTCGTAGTAGTAGTAGTGGTGGTAGAGTAAGGTGGAGGAGGGTCGTCGTAGTAGTAGTAGTAGTAATGGTCGTTGATGTTGCTGGTCGTGTTTTTCCCCCACAAGCCCTTATCAGTTCTCCGTCCAGTGCTCAAGATCAACTGGACTGACGAAATGATAAGGAAACGTGCTAAGGATACTGAACCAAACTTTCCTCCCGTTGTTGCTTCCTCTTCTTCTTCTTGCTCGTCGTCGTCTGGTCAGGGGTTCTTCTTCGTCTTCTTCTTCTTCCTCCTTCACTCCTCACGCCTCCCATCCTTCCTCATCTCCTACCCCATCCACTCCCTCATTTTCTACTGTTCCCCTTTCTTTACTCCTTTTCTATCCTCATTCCTCCCTCTTCTTCTATCTCTACTTACCTCTCCTCCTCCCTCGTCTTCCCCCTCACTCAACCCTCTTCCATCTCCTCTTCTGCCCCCTCTTCCTCCTACCCCAACTCACCACCCGTCTGCCACCTCTCCTGACCCTCACTCACCCCTCCTCCTACCCTCACTCACCCTTCCTCCTACCCTCACTCACCCCTCCTCCTACCCTCACTCACCCCTCCTCCTACCCTCACTCACCCCTCCTCCTACCCTCACTCACCCTTCCTCCTCCTCCAATTGCCTGTCAAACTTCCCCACCAAGAACTCTCCGGTCAGGGTCTTCTTTGTTGGTCCACTCAGAAACTTTGATAGGCGGCGGAGGATTATTAGTTGAGTTTCTCCTTCACAAAACCTGATGAGGTTGCCTCCAACTTCTTCCCTTCATTCCTCTCGACCACAACACCAAACGAGAGACGGACGGACGGACGGAGGAGAGGATGGATGGATGGATGGATAGTAGGGATGGAGGAAAGGATGGGATGAGTGGATTGATTGATTGATTGATTGATGGATGGATGTCTGTCTCTGTCACATGGCTAAAGAGTGGATGGATGAATGGATGGAAGAAAGATGATATGAATGAAGGAAATGAAAGAAGAACATCGGCCAAAACACCAAAGGATGGGCAGAAAGAAAGAAGGAAGAATGGACGGAGGAAAGGAATGAATGCAGAAGACAAGAGAGAGAAAGAGAAAGTCAAACATAATATTGAACATGAAGAGAAAAATCGACAGAATTAATAAAGAGAGAAAGGAAGCACAAAGGAGAAAAGATATGAACAGTTAACTAAGACGAAAGAGTAACAGAGAGTTGCACACAAGCACCCCCCCCACATCTTAATTTACACGATAATAAAATGTTTAATAAGCTTAATATATTAAGCAAGAACGCTTCATAAATACAAGTTTAAGGCAAGAGCTAGCTAATTACGTCTTAAATATCACCATTAAACTTGAAACCTAAACGAACCCAAGGCTAAAACCTCTTAAATGTATTCTGAATTCCCGGCTTCGTTGTTTTAATTAAGTTGGCCATTACAGCCCCCACGTTCTCTCTCTTTCCTTTACTAATATGCGAGGCTGACCATTTTCTATGATCCCTCCACCTCCACCACCCTTACCCGCCAGGTTCCTCCCTCACCCAACACGTTTCTTTCAAATCCTACGCTAACACAGTTAAGACCTATAAAGGCTCACTTGGCTGTAGATATGAGGGAAAATAATCCATGTAGGAAATCCTAACTAATATGAGTAACGGTATTAATTTTGCCCCCAAACGAAATCCAGTTAGGAACAATAATTTGGGAGGGAGGGAGGGAAGAAAGGCGGGGAGGAGGTAGAGGGGAATGTTCATTAAGGTGGATAATCCCCTAGATTAAGCGTCTTTATTTCGACCATATCTTGAGTTTCACATTCTCATATCAGTAAATATAACCCTGGCTGGCTGGCCCACCTTCCGCCCGCCTTATGTAGTGCAACAGTCGACTTCAGGAGTTATGGTGTGAGAGGGCGGTGGTGCACGGTATATGACCTAAGTGATGACGTCGCTGTTACGTATACCTGGGAGCCCATACATAAACATTGTCTTTACTTGTCAATTCAACTATAAAACTGTATAAATTATAGAAATGTAGCGCAGATTACAGTACAAATAATTAAGTGAAAGGATACTATTCAATAATTCTTAATAAAATGATGAATAGTGTATGTGCTAGCTTAAAGACCTTAGTTGTTAAAGCACAGTAATAACCACAGTGATACAATATAACAACTGTTGTAATGTGTGGTAGAGGCTGGTGGTGAAGTCTTAGTAACCCCGGGTAGTTGTAACACTCGTCTCAATTACCATTATCATTGACGACTGTTCTCAACGCGAGCGCACGCAAACACACACACACCACATACATACAAACATACATACATACACACCATACATACATACACACACCACATCCATACATACACACACTCCAAATACATACTTAAACACACACAAACATCCAAACACACACACACACACACTTAAAAAGGAATAATACTCAATGGATTGTTGAGGATTTACAGGACAGCCTAGACGCAGACGAGCTGTGTTTCTTGGGACAGTGCCAATACTGCCGCCAGGCAGTGGAGCCGTACAGTGACCGTGCACTGGAGCGGTACAGTGACCGTGCATTGGAGCCGTACAGTGACCGTGCACTGGAGCGGTACAGTGACCGTGCACTGGAGGCATGCAGTGGACCAGTGACCGTACATTACAGGAACCACAAACCACGTTAACTACTGTACTATAACACCACCCGGAACTATAACACCTCATCACCATCCTTGGCACAGCACGACCCGGAACTAAGACACTCCAAAACCAGAGCACAGTCCCGGAACAACACAACACAGCGGCGTCGGATGTATAAAGTGACTTTGTTTTCCTCAGCAAACTCAGTAAGGTGACGCGGCGGCCATAACAGCCACAAGTTAAGGGACAGAGACAAGAGCCGGCCAGCCACTGGACTAATGCCGGCACACAATAACACCTTTGTTCTACACTTAATACAATTGGTTTATTAAAGACCATTATTTGAGGCAGGAAGGTGGAGGGTGGGTGGTGAAGTAAGAGGGAGGGAGGGAGTGAGAATGAGAGGGGAGGGTGGGTGGTGAAGTGAGAGGGGAGGTGGGTGGCGAAGTGAGAGCTGGTGAAGTGGGAGGAGGAGGAGGAGGAATGAGAGGGGAGGGGGGGGGGGAAGGGAGTGAGGGGAAAGGAAAGATGGAGTGAGGGGAGGGATGGTAGCGAGGAAGGGTGGAAGGGGTGGATAGGAGAGACGAAAAAAAGAGGATAGAAGAGAAGAGGGAAAAGACGAGAGAGTAGATTATATTTAATGGTGATCACACCACCACCACCACCACCACCACAACCACTACTACCACCACCATCACTACTGCCACCACCACCACCACTACTACCACCACCATCACTTGGCTTTACCACCACTACCTACACTTGCCATGGCATTTCAATTCAATCCTCTACCTCTAGCCCTTACCTCTCCTCACTCTTCCTCTAAAATGATCTCCCACATTCTCACATCCCACTCCTCCCACATTGCCTGCCTACCTCTCCCGGCCACAACCCACTCTACCAAGCCAGACGGCCGGGCGCCCTCGAGCAGTGACCAACACACACACACAGTAAGTGGTTATGTCTGGGCGTCCGGAGCTCGTGATATTTACTCTCTGAGGCATCACCACCATCACCGCCATTATCAACATCACCACCACCGCCATTATCACCATCACCACCACCATCACCGCCATTATCACCATCACCAGGGCAGAAACACGAGTCACCAACATCCTCTGCCTCCCTCAATCTGCGCCAACACGGAAACATCTAGTGAGCTTCACACGTATCACCTGAAGACAAGGCACTCAAGCTTTATTTCACCTGATGATTAAACACCCTGAAGCTAACCTAAATTAACGTTAATCTAACACAATCTCTATCAGCCGGAGCTCCTCACTATCAGCCAGAGCTCCTCACTATCAGCCGGGACTCCTCACTATCAGCCGGAGCTCCTCACTATCAGCCGGAGCTCCTCACTATCAGCCAGAGCTCCTCACTATCAGCCGGGACTCCTCACTATCAGCCAGAGCTCCTCACTATCAGCCAGAGCTCCTCACTATCAGCCAGAGCTCCTCACTATCAGCCAGAGCTCCTCACTATCAGCCGGGACTCCTCACTATCAGTTGGGGCTCACTATCAGCCGGAGCTCCTTACTATCAGCCAGGGCACGTCACTAACTACCACCTGAGATCCCTAGCCCGAGAATTGCTGTTCGACACCACAACCGCATCCAGCCCATACGTGCACGAACTGATCGCTATAAGAACAGCCCAGTCCCAACCATTGTAAAAATTATCAATAACATGTAATAAACCAGTGTATTCACTCCCAGTAAACACTACTCCTTGCACTGTCACGATGTTGAAATGCCCTGTAGTTTGAGCTTTTCCCCATCTAGTTATTATATATCTTATTTGTGTCACTTATGTTACTTGTATATGATTTGTAATTCGAAACCCATTCCCCAAATATGTAACTGTATATTTTCAGCCTTCTGGCTGCTAAGCTCTTTCAATAAACCGTTAATTATTATTATTATTATTATCAGGTGACAACATCTTCCGTTATTGCAGTAGATGATTAGATACTTCAACACCTCGCTACGTCATACAGTGCAGTATAATACCTACTACTGCTTCTATTACTACTACTACCCCAACGACTAATAAAGCTACTAGATAGATTCATGGACGATAGAGAGTGGTAGTAACTCTCGACAGGAGCTGCCATGCACGGGCCAACCGGCCTATTGCAGACTCCTTATTTTCTTATGTACTACTTTGGAGACTATAATTACAACTAAAATAATAACCAACTACTTCTGCAACACCTTTATCACTCCTTCTAGTTTCACTATTACCTACTATCACCACCACGACGAAAGAACAGCAATAGTATCCACAAACACTACATAACTCAACTACTACTGCTATATCACCATAACTACCACTAGTACCCAGTCCCACACCCTTATTTCAGGTAAGAGGTAAGTCCCCTTCCCCCTCCCCCCCTTACCTCCCGTCGTTACCATTACTACCTACCACCTGGTGCATCTCTCTCTCTCAGCTAGCACGTGTCTCCTCTCCCTCCTTATCTCCTTTTCTCTCTCTCTCTCTATCCATTATCCCTCGTGTTATCCATCCATCCATCACCCTCTCCCTCTTCTTGCCACCTTATTTACCCAAGTTATCGAGCCATCGTGGCCTGGGTGAGTCCCTTTACCGAGCTTAATATTTATCTGTGGCATTGATCAATAAGCAGCCATGGTGTGCCTCGATCACCCCCTCACCGCCAGCTGAGAGGGAGGAAAGAGGAGGGGTTGGAAAAATTGATGGGGGGAGAGTGGGGAGAGAAATGAGGAAGTGGGATACGTGGGAAATAGAGAATGGGAGGATGATGGTGAGTGGTGAGGTAATTATGGTTAGGTGAGGAATAGAAGATGATGTGAGAATAAGGGGATGGGAGGATGGGGAAGAATGAATGGGGGTGAGAAGGGTTGGGAGGATGGTGGAGATATATGGAGAAAGGGGTTAAGGGGAGGAGTAGGGAGGGAAGGGTAATGGGCGATTGGGTGATATGGTGGAGGAAGGCATGGGCAGGAATGGAGATGAGAGGGAAAGGGAGAGGTTGAAGAAAGGACAGGAGGAAAGGGATAAGGAAGAATAAAGACAGAAGGGGAAATGATGAACAGGAATGGATAGAGAGGGGATGGTTAAATCTAGGAAAGAGAGGAGAAAGAAAAGGGAGGAGAGGGAACAGGAACAGAAGGGTAGGGAGAGGCTGGGCAGACAGGAAAAGTGCGTCAGGACAGAGAGAGATTAAAGGGATACATGCTGACCATATCAACAAGTACAAGGCCTTCAGGACAGACACACACACACACACACACACACACACACTCTTTTAAGTGCATCATCGACTGCAACTTCGTCATCATTAAAAGGAACTGTTCACAAGACCTTGGTTAGCTCCCAGGGTTATTAAGCACCATTCACAAGACCTTGGTTAGGTTAGGTTAAACTAAGGTTAGGTTAGGTTAAGATAAGGTTGGGTTAGGTTAGGTTAGGTTAAGATAAGGTTGGGTTAGGTTAGGTTAAGATAAGGTTGGGTTAGGTTAGGTTAAACTAAGGTTAGGTTAGGTTAAGATAAGGTTGGGTTGGGTTAGGTTAGGTTAGGTTAGGTTAAGATAAGGTTGGGTTAGGTTAGGTTAGGTTAAGATAAGGTTGGGTTGGGTTAGGTTAGGTTAGGTTAGGTTAAGATAAGGTTGGGTTAGGTTAGGTTCATCAATACCTCACACATCAGTTATATTTGTGTAGCTGCATCAACACCACAACTTCTTCTTCCTTCCTCCTTCTTCTTCCTTCCTCCTTCTTCTTCCTCGTCTCCCTTCCTCCTCGGCTGTTCCCGTCCCGTAGTCACTCGTTCACAACACCTACGAGACACACAATAAACACTGTATATTATCGGTGAAACTATAGACAACTTAATAATTAAATAACAAAAAATTGATAAAAGTTAAAATATATGAAAAAATGAAAAAGTAATAAATTAATAAATAAATGATGAAAAACACAACATCCAAATGATTATATATGAATGAA
>NW_024754368.1:0-32500 GCF_018991925.1 Homarus americanus | reverse complement strand
CACAAATAGATAATTACCCAAATACATACATACATACATACATACATACATACTGTTGTTGTCTACATAGGTTCCGGACAGGTGGGAAAGTTTGATAAAGATGAGCAAAGAGAAAGAGAGAGAGAGAGAGAGAGAGAGAGAGAGAGAGAGAGAGAGAGAGAGAGAGAGAGAGAGAGAGAGAGAGAGAGTAGGAAATAAACGAGGGAGAATATGGAAATAGGGGAGAATTAGCAAGAAGGGAGGAGGACGAAAAGGAGGGTAGGACGAGGAAGGAGGAGAGAGGAAGAAGGGAAGAAGGAAGAAGAAGAAGAAGAAGAAGAAGAAGAAGAAGAAGAAGAAGAAGAAGAAGAAGAGAGGCAAACACAAATTTTAATAGTTAATTCACCCTTTAAGTTACGACCGACAAAGAAAAAAAATAACATTTTAATTTATTTCTGACCTAAACATTTCAACATTTATGAGATATTGTAGTGAGAAAAAAATATTCTTTGTGTATTTCTCACGAATATTTCAACATTTAATAAAGTGCGGTCTGTGTTAGTGTGGAGTGATGTAGGTTAGTGATGGTTAGGTTAGGTGATGGTTAGGTTAGGTGATGGTTAGGTTAGGTGATGGTTAGGTTAGGTGATGGTAGGTTAAGTGATGGTTAGGTTAGTGATGGTTAGGTTAGGTGATGGTTAGGTTAGGTGATGGTTAGGTTAGGTGAGGTTAGGTGATGGTTAGGTTAGGTGATGGTTAGGTTAGTGATGGTTAGGTTAGGTGATGGTTAGGTTAGGTGATGGGTTAGGTTAGGTGATGGCAGGTTAGGTGATGGTTAGGTTAGGTGATGGTAGTTAGGTGATGGTTAGGTTAGGTGATGGTAAGGTTAGTGGATGGTTAGGTTAGTGATGGTTAGGTTAGTGATGGTTAGGTTAGGTGATGGTTAGGTTAGGATGGTTAGGTTAGGTGATGTAGGTTAGGGTGATGGGTTAGTGATGTAGTTGGTGGTGGTTAGGGGATGGTTAGGTTAGGTGATGGTTAAGGATGGTTAGTTAGTGATGGTTAGGGTTAGTGGTTGTAGGTTGGCGATGGTTAGTTAGTGATGGTTAGGTTGGCGATGGTTGGTTAGGTGATGGTTAGGCTAAGGATGGTTAGTTGGCGATGGTTAGGTTAGGTGACGGTGTAAGGTTAAGGATGGTTAGGTTAGGTGATGGGTAGTTAGGTTGGGATGGTTAGGTTGGGAGTAGGTTAGTGAGGTTGGTGAGGTTAGGTTGGGTGAGGTAGGGTTAGGTTAGGTGATGGCGTTGGTAGTGGATGGTTAGGTTAGATGGTGTTAGTGATGGAGGTTATGTGTTAGTTAGGTGAGGAGTTATGATGGTTAGGTTATTGATGGTTAGGTTAGGTGATGGTAAGGTTAAGGATGGTTAGGTTAAGGATGGTTAGGTTAGTGATGGTTAGGTGATGAAGGTTGTGATGGTATAGGTTAGGTGATGGTTAGGTTAGGTGATGGTTAGGTTAAGTGATGGTTAGGTTAGGTGATGGTAGTTGGATGGTTAGGTGATGGTTAGGTTAAGGATGGTTAGGTTAGGTTAGGTTAACGAGAGAAATGTAGTGTATAGTTTTTCTCGTTAAAAATGGACTCTACCTTTTAACCTCTTACCATCTCTCAACCCTTCTTTCTTTCTCCATCTTCCTACTTCTTTCCCAAACCACCTCTTTCTTCTTCCTCAATCCCCACCTCCTCCATTTCTTTCTCCTTCCTCTACCTTTTTTCTCTCCTCCTTAAAAACGTATTTGTGGTGTTATTTATACATAATCAGCCTTTAGTGCTCCAAGTAAAAGAGTCATTTTCGCTTGAGGCTGATCGATCCGGCCACACCGGAGCTTAAGGAAGAAGGGGAGGAGGGGAAGAAGGGGAGGGGGAAGAAGGGGGAGGAGGGGAAGAAGGAGAGGGGAGGAGGGGGGAAGAAGGGAGGAGGGGGAAGAAGGGGGGAGGAGGGGAAGAAAGGGGGGAGGAGGGGGGAAAAGGGGAGGAGGGGAAGAAGGGGAGGAGGGGGGGGAGAAAGGGGAGGAGGGAAGAAGGGGAGGAGGGGGGAAGAAGGGGAGGAGGGGGGAAGAAGGGGAGGAGGGGGGAAGAAGGGGGAGGAGGGGGTAAGAAAGGAGAAGGGGTAAGGAGGAAGAGGAAGAAAGGGAGGAAGGGAGTAAGAAGGCGGAAAGGAAGGGAGGATGGGGGGCAGGAGGGAGGGAGAGAGAGAGAGAGAGAGAGAGAGAGAGAGAGAGAGAGAGAGAGAGAGAGAGAGAAAGTGTGTGGGAGTGGTAGAAGAAGAAATGGAGGAGAGAAGGGAAGTAGTGGGGGGAGAGGGAGGGAAGGTTAATGAGATGGAGGGAAGAGGCTGGGAGAGAAGAGGAAGGAAAGGAAGGAAGGAAGGAAGGAAGGAAGGAAGGAAGGAAGGAAGGAAGGAAGGAAGGAAAGAAGGAAGGAAGAAAGGAAGGAAGGGAGGAGGGTAAAGAGGAGGAGGAGGCGGAGGGTAAAGAGGAGGAGGAGGAGAGGAGGGTTGGGGGTGGGGGGGGGTTAAGGTAAACTGAACCCTAAGGCGTCGGGCAATAAGACCTAAGATGGCTTGCCTCCCTCCAACCCTCCTCCTTAACCTTATTTATTGAGTCTTATATTAGATCTTCATTCGGGCCCTGCTGGAGACCAGGAGGACAAACTGGGGGAGAAGAGGGGAGGGGGAGAAGAGGGAGAGCGGGGGAGAAGAGGAGGGGAAGAGGGGAGGGGGAAGGAGAGACGAAGGGAGGGGGAGAAGAGGAGAGAGGGGAGGACAAACTGGGGAGAAGATGGGAGAGGGGAGGGAAAAAGAGGGGAACGGGAGAAGAGGGGAGGGGGAAGAGGGGAGGGGGAAAGAGGGGGGAAGAGGAGATGGGAGAAGAGGGGAGGGGAAGAGGGGAGAGGGGAGAAGAGGAGAGAGGGGAGGACAAACTGGGGAGAAGATGGGAGGAGGGAGAAATGAGGGGAGAAGAGGAAGGAGGACAAACTGAGGAAAATAGAGGATAGGGGAGAAATGGGGAGAGGAGGAAGACAAACTGGGGAAGAAGAGGAAGAAGAGGAGAAGGAAGACAAACTGGGGAGAAGGGGGAAGGGAGAAGAGGAAGGAGGATAAACTGGGGAAGGGGGGAGAGTGGGAGGAAAGGAGGGAGAGAAAAAAGAGGAGATATAAATAAAGAGTATAGAATAAGGGGGAAGAAAGGAGGAGGAGAGGAAATAAAGAGAGGGAAAGGGAAGACATAAGATACTAAGTGGGAAGGAAAACGGAAACAGGAAAGGAGGAAGAGGAAAATAAAAAATGAATAGGACAAAAAAATAGTAGGGAAAGGAAAACAGGAGGAGAAGAAGAAGAAGAAGAAGAAGACAGGGAGGAAGGAGCAAAGGTCGATAAAAGAAGTAGTCGTGTGGGACCAAAATAAACAAGCAAGATAAGATGGACGGCGATAATAGTCGAGGCTATTCTTCCGCTCTACGGGGGGAGGGGGAGGGGGGAGGGGAGGGGGGGGAGGGGGGAGGGGGGAGGAGGAGGAGGTGGGGGGGTAAGAAGTCGACGGTGAAAAACATGAAGAAGAAGAAGAAGAAGAAGAAGAAAGAGGAGGAGATGACGACGAAGAATAAGATATTAAAGGGAACGAAAAGGGATGGGGAGAGATAAAAGATGAGAAGTAGAGGAAGGAGGGAAGAGAGAGAGAAGGAAGAGAGAGTGGGAAGGAAGGGGGAGAAGGTGAAGAAAATGAGAAGGAAGGAGGATGAGAAGTCAGAATAATGTGTGAGAGGGGTAGGGTGTGGGAGGGACGGAAGTGGGAAGGCGGTAAGGAAAGGAAGGGAGGGAGGAAGGGAGGGAGGAGGGGCGGGAGTTACGTGATTCCCCTATTTATACATTCGGTCGCTGGAAGAGGTGGAGGTGGTGTGTGTGTGTGTGTGGTTAAGTGTATATATGGGATTATCTAGCAACGTCTATGCATCTATTAGAAGGATTAAAACGAGTCCTATTTAACGATCCTACTACCTTAAGCTCAACGAAATAGCAGTTATATAAACAAAATCAACCTTTAAATTCTCTACTTATCTTGTATTAGGGGTGTTCATTTGGCGTCTGTTATTCCACACTTCGTTAAAATTTCCCTCCTCCTCACTCTCTAAAAAAAGAGAGAGAGAAATTGACTAACACGGCTGGCTTAATGAGGCTCGGATTACAGGTGGTTTATTGAACAGCAGCCAAGCACCGCCGTGTTAGAGGGTAAATTGATGAACATATGAACACCAGTCGCCCTGAGAGAGAGAGAGAGAGAGAGAGAGAGAGAGAGAGAGAGAGAGAGAGAGAGAGAGAGAGAGAGAGAGAGAGAGAGAGAGAGAGACTATAACAAAACACTACACTATGTAAATCTAAATGTAAAAAAAAAAATACCACTTCTATTTACAAAAACACCTAACGATTTACACATTAAAAATATTCATATTTTTTGTATATTTAATTTTAGTACACATTAAATTATCACTAATACAATTTTATATGGCTAATACCACACACACACACAAGGGTACAGTTTCCCAACCAAGCAATCATACGCTTTTACCATTCATACACCCTACCACACTCACTGACTTTCATTTATCATACACACTCCAACGTATGATAAATAATATTCTTAGACGTATCATACAGCCAGAGCTACAGCCCTCCACCCACTACAAATCACACACTCCACTAGTCACACACAACTCCCCTCAGACGACGAGATAAGGCCCTTGCCCCCACTATCACCCTCCCCTTCCCCCCTACTATCACCCCTCTCCTCCCCCACTCATCACCCCCCCCCCCCACTATCACCCTCTCCTTCCACCCTACCATCACCCCTCTCCTTCCTTCCACCTACCATCACCCCTCTCCCTCCCTACTATCACCCCCTCCCTTCCACCTCACCATCACCCCCTCACCCCCACCCCTCTCCCTCCCCTCCCCATACCATAGGACCGGTCTAAGGGCACGTTGTTTTTCCAGGGTAAATGAAATGCACTTGGGTGAACTAAAGGGGGGACATCTGCGCTAACAATGCCCTACCCTCCCTATACACCCCACCCTCCCTATACCCTGCCCTACTCCTCCCTATACCCCTACCCCACCCTCCCTATGTACCCTACCCCTATCTCCCTACCCTCCCTATTTTACCTTACACCTCCTCCCTCCATTTCCTAGCCTCCCCGAATCCAAGACTAACGTTCATACGACCACCTGGGCAGCTGATGGTGGTGGTGGTGGTGGGGGGGGGAAGGAGATAGGGAGGGAGGAAGGGGAGATAGGGAGGGGGGAAGGGAGGAGAGGAAGGGGAGGAGGTTATTTGGTATCAGTTATGCACGTTTGTAGTTTTTGGTGGTGAGGGGGAAGATGGAGGAGGAAGAGGAAGGAAGGGAAGGGAGGAGAAGAGGATAGAGAGGAAGGGGGGGAGGAAAGAGGGTAAAAGAGAAAATAAAAAGAGGAGGAAGGGAAGGTATTGCAGAGGAGGGGGGGGTGAGAAACTGGGGGTGGGGGGTGAGGGGAGGGGGGAGGCATTGATGAGGAAGAATGATGGGATGGAAAGGAAAGGAAAGGAGAGGAAGAGAATAAGAGTCAAAAGGGGGTTAAGGGGGAGAGAAGGCAAGAAATATTGGAGGGAAAAGTTGACTGAATGAGAGAGAGAGAGAGAGAGAGAGAGAGAGAGAGAGAGAGAGAGAGAGAGAGAAGAAGAAGAGAAGAGGAAACAGGAATAGAAGGAAGGAGAGAAGTAGAAGAGGAAAAAGAAGAGAAAGAAGAGCAGATGAATAGAAATGAAGAAGAAGAAGGAAGGAAAAGAAGCAGCAGAAAAGGAAGAGATGAAAAAGAAGAAGAGTACAGGGTGGAGAGAAGAGGAGTAAAGGAGCAAGAAAAAAGAAGACGAAGAAGAGTAGAGAGGACGAGGAAAAGAAAGGAAGAAGAAAAAGAAGAAGGAAGAAGAAGAGGGAAGAGGGAAGAGGGAAGAGGGAAGAGGGAGAGGGGGCCCACTTCACGCCATACTGTACCCCCCGAACTTAGGTAATTAACATAACACCCAACTTCTCTGTCACCCCCAGGAAACTAAACTCAGCCTCTGACACTTAATATATATATATAGAGAGAGAGAGAGACTGGAATTCTACTATATATTTCTCCATTCTCTAAGTCATTCGTTCATTAGTTTTGCTTCCTTTATCACACTTTTATCTTATTTGTCATTAATCCCAAATCCTTATTACATATCTGCAATAATAAATATGATTAAATTGAATTAATTCGACACATGTTCAAATCTCTCTCTCTCTCTCTCTCTCTCTCTCTCTCTTTCTTTTCTCTATTCTTCTCCCTTCTCATTTTCATCCACTTTTGTTCATCTTCTTCCCTTATATTATTCTTCCTTATTCTTACCCCTTTCTTCCTCATTTTCTTCATTTTTTCTCTCCCCCTCTTCTTCTTCCCTCTCCTTTCTTCTTCCCTCCCTCTTCTTTCTTCTTTCCCTCTCCACCTCCTCCTCTTCTCTCCCACACCGCCTATACAATACGTTAATACAGAACAAGTTAGGTGTTCAATTAGTGAGCCACATGAGGCTGCTGCCACCCCTACAGGTATCATCTTTCCTCCTGAAGGCAACGTGGCTGTGAGAGGCTGAGGGGTGGCTGTGAGAGGCTGAGGGGTGGCTGGTGAGAGGCTGAGGGGTGGCTGTGAGAGACTGGGTGGCTGTGAGAGGCTGAGGGGTGGCTGTGTGAGAGACTGGAGGGGTGGCTGTGAGAGACTGGGTGGCTGTGAAAGACTGAGGGTGGCTGTGAGAGACTGAGGGGTGGCTGTGAGAGACTGGAGGGGTGGCTGTGAGAGGCTGGGTGGCTGTGGAGAGGCTGAGGGGTGGCTGTGAGAGACTGAGGGGTGGCTGTGGGAGGCTGGGTGGCTGTGAGAGACTGGGTGGCTGTGAGAGGCTGAGGGGTGGCTGTGAGAGGCTGGGTGGCTGTGAGAGGCTGAGGGGTGGCTGTGAGAGACTGGGTGGCTGTGGAGAGACTGAGGGGTGGCTGTGAGAGGCTGGGTGGCTGTGAGAGGCTGGGTGGCTGGAGAGACTGAGGGGTGGCTGTGAGAGGCTGGGTGGCTGTGAGAGGCTGGGTGGCTGTGGGAGGCTGGGTGGCTGTGAGAGACTGAGGGGCTGTGAGAGACTGAGGGGAGGCTGGGGAGACTGGAGGGGTGGCTGTGAGAGACTGGGGTGGCTGTGAGAGACTGGGTGGTTGTGAGAGGCTGGGTGGCTGTGAGAGACTGGGTGGCTGTGAGAGACTGAGGGGGTGGCTGTGGAGGACTGGGTGGTGTGTGAGAGATCTGAGGGGTGGCTGTGAGAGGCTGAGGGGTGGCTGTGAGAGGCTGGGTGGCTGTAGAGACTGAGGGGTGGCTGTGAGAGACTGGGTGGTTGTGGAGAGGCTGGGTGGTTGTGAGAGACTGGGTGGCTGTGAGAGACTGGGTGGCTGTGGATAGGCTGGGTGGCTGAGAGACTGAGGGGTGGCTGTGAGAGACTGAGGGGGTGGCTGTGAGAGACTGGGTGGTTGTGAGAGACTGGGTGGCTGTGGAGAGACTGGGTGGCTGTGAGAGACTGGGTGGCTGTGGGAGAGGCTTGGTGGCTGTGGGAGAGACTGAGGGGTGGCTGTGAGAGACTGAGGGGTGGCTGTGAGAGACTGGGTGGTTGTGAGAGGCTGGGTGGCTGTGAGAGACTGGGTGGCTGTGATAGGCTGGGTGGTTGTGGGAGAGGCTGGGTGGCTGTGAGAGGCTGGGTGGCTGTGAGAGGCTGAGGGTGGCTGTGGAGAGGCTGGGTGGTTGTGAGAGAGCTGAGGGGTGGCTGTGGGAGGCTGGGTGGCTGTGAGAGGCTGGGTGGATGTGAGAGTCTGGGTGGATGTGAGAGACTGGGTGGCTGTGAGAGGCTGAGGGGTGGCTGTGTGAGAGGCTGGGTGGCTGTGAGAGGCTGAGGGGTGGCTGTGAGAGGCTGAGGGGTGGCTGTGAGAGGCTGGGTGGCTGTGAGAAGCTGAGGGGTGGCTGTGAGAGGGCTGAGGGGTGGCTGTGGGTGGCTGGGTGGCTGTGAGAGGCTGGGTGGCTGTGAGAGACTGAGTGGCTGTGAGAGAGACCGGGTGGGTGAAACTGACTGGCTGAGCGACTGAGACTGACTGGCTAGCTTTGAGAGAGACTATCTGGCTAAAAGAGACTGGTTGAGACTGACTGGCTGTGACTGGTTGAGACTGACTGCCTAAGACTGGTTGAGACTGACTGGCTAAGACTGGTAGAAAGACTGGCCACCACCACCAGACGCCTTCCAACAGTCCTAATGTCTAGACGGGTTTTTTTTTTCTTCCCATTAAAACTCCCCATCAGCTGTTCACCCACACTAATGTTATTCATATACGAGGGAAACTTCACTATTATATAACACTGTACCATATAACACCTCTCACTATACAACACCATAAGTATTATATAACACCTCTCACTATACACCATAAGTATTATATAACACCTCTCACTATACAACACCATAAATAACCCTTGTACAGCACCAGATGGATATAGGAGGAGTTTTTGAAATAATAATAATAATAATTTGATCCAGTCAAGCCCCTTATGCTACTACTATTAACAACTATTACTATTACCACCACGACTACTACTACTACTATTACTACTGAGCCATACAGTAGATGCCGTACAGTAGACGGATTATTATTACATGTTACACAACTGTCTATTTCACACACACAGTTCTGGTCAGTGATGGTTTACGAAGGAGGGGCATCTGTCTACCCGAGGGAGAGACGGGAGACGGAGGGAGAATGAGGGGAAGAGAGGGAGAATGAAGGAGAGAGAGGGGAGACGGGGAATGAGGGGACGAGGAGAAAGAGAGGGGGGATTGAGGGATGGTGGAGGAGTGAGGGGGAAGATAAGGAGGAAAGGAAGGGTATAAGGGGAGGGGTGAGGTGATGTGAGGGGTGAGGGAAGGGTGTTAAGGGGAAAGGAAAGGGGAAGATGTGAAGTGTGAGAAGGAGGAAGAGGGTGATAAGGTGGGAGGGGTGGGTGGAAAAGGGACGGTAAAAGAGGTAAAATAGGGAGTGAAAAGGGGGAGGGGGGAGAGTGAGGGGTGAAAAAGGGGAAGGGGGAGAGTGAGGGGTGAGGTGAGGAACGATGCAACTAAGCTAAACCCAGCAGGCGTGAACAATGGAGAAGCACATGCAGTATTTAACAGGGGAGGGGAGGGGGGACTGACAGGGTGTCCTCATTCTCCCCACCCTCACCCCTGACGGACGGCTCTGTAACATCCACGCCAGTGAGGGGAGAGGGATGAGGGGGTGAGGGGAGAGGGATGAGGGAAGGAGAGGGATGAGGGAGGTGGAGAGGGAAGGGAGAGAAAGATGAGAGGGAGGAGACAGCTGGAAGGGGTGAGAGAGAGAAAGTGGAGAGGGAGAAAAGAGGGAAAGGATAGGGTGAAGGAGAGTGGTTAAGGGAGAGGGATGAGGATAGGAGAGAGAGAGGAAAGAGGGACGGTTAGGCTAGTGTGTGGTCATTACATAATACAGTATTATATCAGGAAAAAAACTAATCGGATGACTTGAGACCAAATTACAATGACTGGTTACCGCAACAGACTCTTCGGGGAGGGGGGGGAGGGGGGGCAGAGGGAGGGGGCAGAGGGAGGGGGCAGAGGGAGGGGAAGGGGGAGGAGGAGGGGCAGGAGGAGGAGGAAGGGGAGGAGGAGGGGCAGGAGGAGGAGGTGCAAGGGGCAGAAGGAGGAGGAGGCAGGGAGGAGGAGGGGGCAGGAGGAGGAGGGGCAGGAGGGGGGGAGGGGAAGGGGGAGGAGGGGAAGGGGTGGAAGGTAGGGCCACTAAGCCTTGGTATAGTGACTGTTAAGAGGGACGTCTGTTGAGGTGTATTACCAGGTGAGGCAACAAGGAGGTGCTGAAGACGCCATTACCCCTACTGCTAGAGGTCTTGATCCTGTTCCTGCTCCCACGGCACGCGCGCGTGGGGGGGGTGAAGAAGGGAATGAGTGGGTGGATAGGGTAAGGAGTGAAGGAGCTGGTGGTGGAGTGTGTGTGTGTGTGTGTGTGTGTGTGTGTGTGTGTGTAGATGTTTTGGGTTAGGTTAGGTTAACTGTCACATGAGCCGAATATAGGTTTAATCTTGTATCCATCAGGCAGACTCTCTCTCACTTACTAGTCAACAACAGGTAAGCATCTCTCCTCAGGTAAATCAGCTGTCGCAGTCTGTAAAAGAGACAAAAATCAGTCGTTAGTTTAGAAGGACAAGACAAACAGACAGTAAATAAAGGTGAGAATAATGTCACATAATATACGAAATGGTGCTCTCTCTCTCTCTCCCTCACCACCTCCACGCTGCCTCATTACTGCCTCCTCCTCCTCCTCCTCCTAATCCCTCTCACGTGTTGCCTCTCACGCCCACACTCACCTATGAATCAGCTGGGCGTGATACCTAGAATCGACGAGAGACTTACCACGTGATTCGGTCTCTCTCTCTCTCTCTCTCTCTCTCTCTCTCTCCCTCGATACCTTCTTGATCTTGAGAGACATTGGGTGGGGGAGGAGACATGGGGGTGAGTGAGACATGGGGGTTGGAGTGAGACATGGGAGAGGGAGTGAGAGACATTTGGGAGAGAATTTTGTGAGACTTGATATGTTGGTATGTCTGGCGCTTTGGAGAGAGAGAGAGAGAGAGAGAGAGAGAGAGAGAGAGAGAGAGAGAGAGAGAGAGAGAGGTAAATAAGAGACACAGGGACGTTGATAATAAGAGACGAACGGATAGATAAGGGAGAGTCTCTATCCAGTTATTGACACAGTGACTATCTCAAAACTTATCTCATCTATAGGCGTATCTCTCTCTCTCTATCTCCTATTCTTTATCATCCTCTTCCCCATTCCTCCTTCCTTCACCTCCCTATTCCTCCTGTCCCCTTTACCTCCCATCTTCCTCCTCCTCTCCCCTTCTTATTTTATCCATCCCCTTCCTTTTATTTCTTCCTCCCTTCTTCTTCTCCCATTCCTCCAATTGTTATCACCTCCTCTCCCTCCCCTTACTGTTCATACAAGGAGTGTTATCAGTCTATCTACAGAGAGGGGAGGGGAGGGAGGGGAGGGGAGGGAGGGGGAGGAGGGAGGGGAGAGGAGGGGGGGGTCCCTCAGTAGGCCACATACAATAACCTTCACCAGAACCTGTGTCCCTCCCTTATCACCCTTCACCCTTATCACAGTCGCCAGCCAGGGTGTCTCTCCCTCTCTCCCTCTCACATCTCTGTTTGTCTTCCCCATCCCCCCACCACCCACTACCCTCCCTCACCACTCCACCTCTCATCTCCCCACCACCCACCTCTCATCCTCACCACTCCACCACCATCCCTCTCACCTACCATGTCTTTACCTCACATCCTTATAACTATCCACTATACTGTCCATTATCATTAAACTGTCCAGCATATTGTCCGTTCTCCTAAAACTGTCCACTATACTGTTCGCTATCCTTAAAACTGTCCACTAATCTTAAAACTATCCACTATTCTGTCCGCTATCATTAAAACTGTCCAGTATATTGTCCGTTCTCCTAAAACTGTCCACTATACTGTCCGCTAACATTAAAACTGTCCACTATACTGTCCGCTATCCTTCACTGTCCACTATACTGAAAACTATCCACTATACTAACCGCTATGCTTAAAACTGTCCAGAATACTGTCCGCTAATCTTAAAACTATCCACTATACTGTCCGCTATCCTTAAAAACTTTCCACTATACTGTCCGCTGTCCTTAAAACTGTCCACCATACTGTCCGCTAATCTTAAACCACCCACTATACTGTCCGCTATCCTTAAAACTATCCACTATGTTGTCCGCTGTCCTTAAAACTGTCCAGAATACTGTCCGCTAATCTTAAAACTATCCACTATACTGTCCGCTATTCTTAAAACTATCCATTATACCTTCCGCTGTCCTTAAAACTGTCCAGAATACTGTCCGCTAATCTTAAAACTATCCACTACACTGTCCGCTATCCTTAAAAATGTCCACTATACTGTCCGCTATGCTTAAGACTATCCACTATACTGTCCGCTATCCTTAAAACTTTCCACTATACTGTCCGCTGTCCTTAAAACTGTCCACCATACTGTCCGCTAATCTTAAAACTATCCACTATACTGTCCGCTATCCTTAAAACTATCCACTATACTGTCCGCTGTCCTTAAAACTGTCCAGAATACTGTCCGCTAATCTTAAAACTATCCACTATACTGTCCGCTAATCTTAAAACTATCCACTATACTGTCCGCTATCCTTAAAAATGTCCATTATACTGTCCGCTATCCTTAAAACTGTTCACTATACTGTCCGCTATTCCTAAAACTATCCACTATACTGTCCGCTGTCCTTAAAACTGTCCGCTAATCTTAAAACTATCCACTATACTGTCCGCTATCCTTAAAACTGTCCACTATCCTTAAAACTGTCCACTATACTGTCCGCTATTCCTAAAACTATCCACTATACTGTTCGCTGTCCTTAAAACTGTCCGCTAGTCTTAAAACTGTCCACTATACTGTCCGCTATCCTTAAAACTGTCCACTATACTGTCCGCTATCCTTAAAACTGTCCAATATACTGTCCGCTATCTTCTGTGAACCTCTGTATTACATGTTATCTTGGACGCGATAACCAGACAGTCAGTCTCTTACGAACTTGATATCTGTAATGATAACAGGAGGGCGACGTCACCAAGGGCCTGTCTACGTGTCTGTCTGTCTGTCTGTGTCTGTATGTCTTGCCTGTCTATGTGTTTGTCTGTCTGTGTCTGTATGTCTTGCCTGTCTATGTGTTTGTCTGTCTGTGTCTCTGTCTTGCCTGTCTATGTGTTTGTCTGTCTGTGTCTCTGTCTTGCCTGTCTATGTGTTTGTCTGTCTGTGTCTCTGTCTTGCCTGTCTATGTGTTTGTCTGTCTGTGTCTCTGTCTTGCCTGTCTATGTGTTTGTCTGTCTGTGTTTCTGTCTTGCCTGTCTATGTGTTTGTTTGTTTGTGTCTCTGTTTGTCTTGCCTGTCTACGTGTCTGTTTGTCTTGCCTGTCCGTCTCTCATTCCTTCTTCGTTTTACCTTTCTGTTTATCTTCCACTTCTTCTTAATTAGTCTTAAGCTTCTTCTTCTCCTCCTCTTCATCAATGTCTTTCTCCTCCTTCCTCTTCCTCTTCCACCTCCTCTTTCACTGCCATTCCCTCCTTCTATGCTAACCTAACCTAACCCAACCACCCCCTACAGGTATCGTTGGGGTGGTTAATTTTCAGGTGAATAAAAAAGAGGGCTGGGGGAGAGGGAGAGGGGAAGGAGGGGAAGTGGGAGGGGGGGATGGAGGGGAAGGGGGAGGGGGATGGAGGAAGGGGAGGGGGGATGGAGGGAAGTGGAGGGGAATGGAGGAAGGGGGAGGGATGGAGGGGAAGGGTTGGGGATGAGGGGAAGGGGGTTGGGGGATGGAGGGAAGGGGTTAGGGATGGAGGGAAGGGGAGGATGGAGGGAAGGGGGAGGCGATGGAGGGGAAGTGGGAGGGGGATGGAGGGGAAGGGGGTGTGTTGAGTTTTAGATGCGATTTTCCATGTTTATAGCGGATGGGTGACCTTAATTTACGACTCTTGAAGAATCTAGTTACAGTGAGGGAGTTAAATACCTTAAGTTTATTATATCTGTAGTTAAGGGAAAAAAAGTTAACTTACGATATTTTTGAGAATATACCTTAAGATAAACTATTTAATACCGTCAGATACAGCGGGAGAGTTTGAGGCTACCGGAGTGACTGTAACACACACACACACACACACACATACACACACACACACACACACACACGCACGCACACACACACACACACACACACACTCATGAAAAATTAATTTAGTTATATTTTATGAAACTGCTGGGAGTGTGTGTCGAGGGTAGGGGGAGGAGGAGGGGGAAGGGGGAGAGGAGGGACAAGCTGGGGTGTGTCATTTAACTAATACAGGTGAGTAATTAACTAATACAGGTGAGTCATTAACTAATACAGGTGAGTCATTAACTAATACAGGTGAGTCATTTAATATTATCCCAGGTAAAAAACACTAATTGCATAATACAGTCGTTAATGAGATGTCCAGTTATTAATTAAATTCTGTAATCAAATATCAGCTGTGATAATGCTTATGAAAAACTGAAACTACAACTGAAACTATAAATGAAACTACAACTGAAACTATAACTGAAACTACAACTGAAACTGAAACATCTGAAACTATAACTGAAACTACAACTGAAACTACAACTGAAACTATAACTGAAACTATAACTGAAACTACAACTGAAACTGAAACTGGACAGGATGGTGTAGTGTGTGTTAAGTTACTTGGTCAACTACAGCAGTTTCACGCCACATCACTTTACAAGTCTCTCCTGCAGACGAGTGAGTGAGTGAGTGTGTGTGTGTGTGTGTGTGTGTGTGTGTGTGTGTGTGTGTGTGTGTTGGCCTACTGTTTCTACACACTTATGTACACACACTCCATATAATTATCATCACCCTACCCCGCTTGTGTTGAGTTGGCTGGAAGGATCTCTACATACATACATACATACATACATACATACATACATACATACATACACACATACATACATACAAAGGTCAACGTATTAAGAGATACTATAAGAGAAATGTCTTTTTTTTAACCTTTCAGCGGTGACGTAGAGAACACAAATAAAAGCAACAAAACTCAATGTAACGTAAGAGAGATAGACAAACAAACAGAGAAATATGAACGAAGGCACTTATACTGCCTTGCCCCTGGGCACACACACACACACACAGACACACACACACAGACACACACACACACACACACACAGACACACACACACACACACACACACACACACACACACACACACACACACACACACACACACACACACACACACACACACACACACACACACACACACACACACACACACACACACACACACACACACACACACATACACACACACACACACAAGATATAGCCCCAGCTTACATAATAAATCCACAAGACATTAACTCATTAGTTGGTGCTTCAAGAAAATAAGGAGAGAGAGAGAGAGAGAGAGAGAGAGAGAGAGAGAGAGAGAGAGAGAGAGAGAGAGAGAGAGAGAGAGAGACTAAAGTAATACCTATTGTGGCCACTAGGAACATAAGTAGCTCCGTCTGTGTGTGTGTCTGTGTGTGTGTCTGTATGTGTGTGTGTGTGTGTGTATGTGAGTGTGTGAACTAATAACTATGTGGTTAATGACCCGATGAGCGTCTATCCTTTCCTAATTACCCGACAAGGCTATTCCCCTGGCCCAGCTCACCACCTTCCCTCCCTCCCAAGACGATGTGCTCGACTGAACGCCTCCACACACACACACACACACACACACACACACACACACACACACACACACACTGCTATACTTCAACTATCTTTTTATCATTCACTTAAGTCACACTTGAGCAAATTCACATAATATACTCCCACACAGAGACCACATACTGCTTATTCATCTTCTTGACTCACTCACTCACTTACTCACTGACGGAGCTGACTTCTACGGTAATACAGGGTTCTCAGTAAGTGGTTCTTGTCTGGGGGGGTGACTGAGGTGGTGACAGGAAACAGGGTGGTGACTGTATGGCGGCGGCGAAGGGGGGAGGGGAGGGGGGGTGACTGGCAAAAGGGGAGGGGATTGGAAGGGGGGGAGGGGGTAAGGGTGAAGGGGGAGGATGGGTTTGTTAAGAGACTAATGACGTAGTTCTCTCTCACTTTCTCTCTCTCTCTCTCTAGTATACCTTCCTCTCTCTCTTTTGTATTCTCCCTCCCTCTCTACACCCTCTCTCTCTCTCTCTCCTCCCCCTCATTGTTGTGACACCATATCCCAAGTTCTGTGACATTACTGAGAGTGTGAAGCAACAAAGGTGACAAGACCAACAGGTAAAATGGTTAATAAATCGACAGGTAAATGACAATAAATCACCTGAAATTGTTGGTAAACGAGGAAGAATGCAACAGTGATAATAAATGAGGGAGAAAGGGAGAAAGAGATGATAAATGAGGGTGAACGCGAGGGTTTTTTTTTCTCAGGGGGAGGGAAAGGGAGGAAAGAAGGAAGGAAGGAAGGGGACAGAAGGAGGTAGGAAAGGAAGAGAGGGAAGGATGAAGAAAAGAGGAAAAAGGAAGGAAGGAGAAAGAAGGAAAAATGAAGGAAGGAAGGAAGGAAGGAAGGAAGGAAGGAAGGAGGAAAACCTATGATAGGAGAGTGAAAAGAATGGAAGGAGGAAAAAAAGAAGGAAAGATGAGGAAAGGAGGGAAAGAAAGAGAGGGAGGGAGGGAGGGCGTCAGACAATCACTAGGTCAGGGAAGCATTTGTGTTGGCACCGGTCTGGCGCTCCCCTCGTGTACACAAACCCCAGTCGTCGCCACCACCACCTCATGGCTGTCTCCCCTCATTTCATGTCTGTCTCCCCTCACTTCATGGCTGTCTCCCCTCACTTCATGTCTGTCTCCCCTCATTTCATGATTGTCTCCCCTCACTTCATGGCTGTCTCCCCTCACTTCATGGCTGTCTCCCCTCATTTCATGTCTGTCTCCCCTCACTTCATGTCTGTCTCCCCTCACTTCATGTCTGTCTCCCCTCATTTCATGATTGTCTCCCCTCACTTCATGGCTGTCTCCCCTCACTTCATGTCTGTCTCTCCTCACTCATGGCTGTCTCCCCTCACTCATGGCTGTCTCCCCTCACTTCATGTCTGTCTCCTCACTTCATGTCTGTCTCTCTCCTCACTTCCACATGTCTGTCTCTCCCTCACTCTACATCTGTCTCCCCTCACTTCATGTCTGTCTCCCCTCACTTCATGTCTGTCTCCCCTCACTTCACATCTGTCTCCCCTCACCTCATGTCTGTCTCCCCTCACTTCCATGTCTGTCTCCTCACTCATGCCTGTCTCCTCACTTCCATGTCTGTCTCCCCTCATTTCATGGTTGTCTCCCCTCATCACCTCCTGCCTCCCCCTTACTCCTCATTTCTGCCTTCCCTAACTTCCCCCATCTCTTATCTTTCCTCACTCTGCCTCCCCTTTAACTCATGAATCCTTCCCCCCACTTCCTACCCCCCCAGCACAGCTGTCTCCTCTAACCTTACCTACTGGACTATTATTCTCATCTCTCCCCTCATCTCACCACCCCCACTTCCCCTCACTTCATACACGAGGTTATTTCAATATTGTCTATCTCAGTCTATAATGCCTCTTATTCTCCCTCTATGCTTCTTATATAATGCCTCTAATGCTCCTTCGATGCCTCTCATACTCCCTCTATGCCTCTAATACCTCTTCTACAATGCCTCTCATACTCCCTCTATACCTCTAACACCTCTTCTACAATGCCTCTCGTACTCCCTCGATGCTTCTTATATAATGCCTCTAATGCTCCCTCGATGCCTCTCATACTCCCTCTATACCTCTAACACCTCTTCTACAATGCCTCTCATACTCCCTCGATGCCTCTAATGCCTCTCATACTCCCTCGATGCCTCTAATGCCTCTCATACTCCCTCTATGCCTCTAATAGTTGGGCTTCTTGTAATAATAATCATGACTTAACATATTATTTTCCCGGCTTTAGTTAATTAAACGTCACTCCTACGGTTATTTTTTGTTTGTTTATGATTTCAGTGGTGAGGAGGATAAGGGGGGAGGATAAGGGGGGATAAGGGGGAGGATAAGGGGGAGGATAAGGGGGGAGGATAAGGGGGAGGATAAGGGGAGGATAAGGGGGAGGATAAGGGTGAGGAGGATAAGGGGGGAGGATAAGGTGAGGAGGATAAGGGGGAGGATAGGGGAGGATAAGGGGGAGGATAAGGGGGAGGATAGGGGGAGGATAGGGGAGGATAAGGGGGAGGATAAGGGGGAGGATAAGGGGAGGATAAGGGGAGGATAAGGGGAGGATAAGGGGAGGATAAGGGTGAGAGTGATAAGGTGAGGAGGATATGGGGAGGATAGGGGGAGGATAGGGGAGGATAAGGGGGAGGATAAGGGGAGGATAAGGGGAGGATAAGGAGGATATGAGGATATGAGGAGAGGGAAAAGAAGAGAATGAAGAAGAGTAAGGCTTAAAAAAGAAATAAAAGAAAGAAGGAGAAGAAGGAAGAGGAGGGAAGATCTCTCATTTTAGAAGAAAACTTAAGAAGAAGAAGAGGAGAAGAAGAAGAAGAAGGAAGAGAGTGGAAGACCTCTCATTTTAGAAGAAAACTAAGAAGAAGAAGAAGAAGAAGAAGAAGA
The DNA here is from genome assembly GCF_018991925.1 of Homarus americanus. Classification (NCBI taxonomy): domain Eukaryota; kingdom Metazoa; phylum Arthropoda; class Malacostraca; order Decapoda; family Nephropidae; genus Homarus; species Homarus americanus. The sequence goes on along the minus strand of NW_024754368.1, from coordinate 14,099 downwards.
AGAAGAAGAAGAAGAAGAAGAAGAAGGAGGAGGAAGAAGAAGGAGGAGGAGAAGAAGGAGGAAGAAGAATAAACCTATCACCCTTAGAAGAAGATGGAAGAGAGAAGAAGAAGAAGAAGAAGAAGAGAACCTATCACTTTTCCGCCCGAGAGGATCGACTGGTGTGCCCCGTCTCCAATATTTTCGGGTTACAACTTATGGAAACTTTTGAAGCGTCTGATCTGAGAAGACTTTAGATTCTTCCTTTAATTGTTTTCAGGTTCATGTGTGTGTGTGTGTGTGTGTTGTGTGTGTGTGTGTTGTGTGTGTGTGTGTGTGTTGTGTGTGTGTGTGTGTTGTGTGTGTGTTGTGTGTATAAACCTCATCAAAGCCTCGAAGACTATATTGTTTATTTACACACACACACACACACACACACACACACACACACACACACACACAACACACACAACACACACAACACACACACACACACACACACACACACCTATACATAGAGACAAGAGACAAAGGTGAAACCAAAATACCTGTCCACCACCACCACCTCAGGACACACAGGTGAGGTAAGCAATATGGGCGGGTCACCTCAACCTCCCTCTGTTTATTTCACTTTATGATTAATTACCCTAACCCAACCCAACCCAACCCAACCTAACCTAACCTAACAAAATCAAGCCTACCTTAACCTAACCTGACCTACCTTAACCTAACCTAAAACCTACCCTAGTTAAATAAAACCTAACAAAACCAGGCCTAACCTAGCAAAACCTAGTCTAACTTAATCTTTCCTAAAACCTAGCCAAATCTAACAAAACCTAACCTAACCTAACCTAACCTAACCTAACCTAACCTAACAAAACCTAACCTAACTTAACCTAGCCAAGCCTAACCTAGATTCCTGTTGTTCTTCCGAGGGACAATTCCAGTTACGTTATCTAGGTCCAAATTCCGGTTTTCATTCCAAGAGACCATTCCAGTTTCGTTGTCTAGGTCCAAATTCCTATTCTGATCACCAACGGACAATTCCAGTTGCGTTGTCTAGGTCCAAATTCCTGTTATCATTCCAAGAGACCATTCCAGTTACGTTGTCTAGGTCCAAATTCCTGTTATCATTCCAAGAGACCATTCCAGTTACGTTGTCTAGGTCCAAATTCCTGTTATCATTCCAAGAGACCATTCCAGTTACGTTGTCTAGGTCCAAATTCCTGTTATCATTCAAGACCATTCCAGTTACGTTGTTTTAGAGACAAACACTTGTGACCTGTACCTCGGCAGGAACAATTTGGCGGGGGAAGGGGAGATCAGCAGAGGAGGAGGAAGAGAAAGGGGGAGGAGGAAGAAGGGGAGGGAGGTCAGACACAGCAGCGGGAGGAGGAGGGAAGAGGAGGGAGGGAGGAAGAGAGGGGAGGGAGGTCAGACACAGCAGCGGAGGAGGGAGGAAGAGGAGGAGGGAGGAAGAGGGAGGAGAGAAGGGGGAGAAGAGAAGGGGGAGGAAGAGAGAGAAGGGGGAGGGGTCGGATACAGGAGGGTGGAGGAGGAGGAGGAAGAAAGAAGGAATAGGCAGAGAAAAGAGGTTCGCCTGCGGTCCACCAATATGAGAGGGCACCGTTTGGGCAGGCCAGGAATGCTATTCATTTCATAATCTGGCCACAGTCTTGGTATGCTCACTGCTGCCGGGTCGCCGCTGCCAATATGCTCCCTTTTACGCTCCGCCTCTTGAGTCATTTGGCTACAGGGCCTTTCCTCGCCCCGGAGTCCCACCACACTAGCTACACCAGAGTTCCTTGTGGTGTGTGTGTGTGTGTGTGTGTGTGTGTGTGTGTGTGTGTGTGTGTGTGTGTGTGTGTGTGTGGTGGTATTGATGTAGTAATGGTGGTAGTGTATGTGATGGTGGTCCAGTTAACGCTTTTATGGAAATCGTTCTCTTGCTTCATCTGAGAGAGTGTTGATAAGGGGCGTTATTTTGTTTGTGTGTGTGTGTGTGTGTGTGTGTGTGTGTGTGTGTGTGTGTGTGTGTGTGTGTGTGTGTGTGTGTAAAGGGGGGTTGGTTAGGTTAGGTTTATCATCATGGGGTAAATATTCAGGTGATCTCATTCTTGGTCTAAAACTTTACATAAACAGTGAGTGAGAAAAAAATACCACTGAATTGGTTATATTAAAAGAGAACACGTTATATATTACAGGCAGACACAAACATGAATACGACCTGTTCCTGTGTTTTATACATTCTACCTGGCAGGAATGTTGCTTTGTGGATGTTCAAAATGTGTGTGTAGGGGGTAGGGGGGGTAGGGAGGGTGGAAGGGGAACAACACAAGAGCTCTATCATTACACAACTCTCACCTTCTCCCCACCATCACCCTCACCCTCCTTCCCCACCATCACCTCCTCCTTCCCCACCATCACCACTCACCCCTCCTCCCCCCACCATCACCACTCCACACTCCCCAACCATCACCCTCACTTTAGGCTAAACCGTGTGTGGTATGGCCTTCGACACACCATGAGTAGAAGGGTGTGGCATGTACTCGGCCACATCTCACGTATAACAAGACGTCCTGTGTGGTGTTCTGGCATCAAGGTAACACACACACACACACACACACACACACACACACACACACACACACACACACACACACACACACATGATCTATGTGAACATTTGTCATACATGTTCATAACGAGTTGAGATATGTTTCGACCAATCACGTGACGGAAACATAGTTCAATTAAACAAGGCTCTCTCTATAATGACCATTGGCTGCTTTAACCTACTGGACCGGGGGAAAATGCCAGTCAGTCAGAAAGAAAGGAAGGAAAGGAAGGAAAGGAAGGAAGGAAGGAAGGAAGGAAGGAAGGAAGGAAGGAAGGAAGGAAGGAAGGAAGGAAGGAAGGGAACGTGCCTATCAGTCTCAGTATGTCCAAAAAAAATTTAAGCAACATTTTCATCTTCATTATTTTCAATGTGTTATGTGCGTGTCCTTCATCACCGAGGGCATGTGCGTTTCAGTGATGGCATGTGTGTATGTATGTGTGTGTGCGTGTGGGTACGTTCACGTGTGTGTGCAATGAAGCTACACGAGACCCAGTCAGTCGTCACAAGAGACCCACACTCTCATAACGCACCCAGTCCACACCTCATAACGCCAGTCAGCCGTCACAAGAGACCCACCTCATACACCAGTCAGCCGTCACAAGAGACACACTCTCATACACACCCAGTCAGTCGTCACAAGAGACCCACACTCTCTACACACCCAGTCAGCCGTCACAAGAGACCCACACTCATAACACACAGTCAGTCGTCACAAGAGACCCACCTCTACACAGTCAGCCGTCAGAGACCCACCTCTCATAACACACCCAGTCAGTCGTCACAAGAGACCCACACTCTCATAACACACCCAGTCAGCCGTCACAAGAGACCCACCCTCATAACACACCCAGTCAGTCGTCACAAGAGACCCACCCTCATAACACACCCAGTCAGCCGTCAGAGACCCACACTCTCATGCACCCAGTCAGCCGTCACAAGACCCATACTCATAACACACCCAGTCAGCCGTCACAAGAGACCCACCTCTCATAACCACAGTCAGCCGTCACAAGAGACCCACACTCATAACACCTCAGTCAGCCGTCACAAGAGACCCACACTCTCATAACACACCCAGTCAGCCGTCAGAGACCCACACACTCTAACCACCCAGTCAGCCGTCACAAGAGACCCACACACTCATAACACACCCAGTCAGCCGTCACAAGAGACCCACACTCTCATAACACACTCAGTCAGCCGTCACAAGAGACCCACACTCTCCCACCCAGTCAGCCGTCACAAGAGACCCACACTCTCATGCACCCAGTCAGCCGTCAAGAGACCCACCTCATACACACTCAGTCAGCCGTCACAAGAGACCCACACTCTCATAACACACACTCAGTCAGCCGTCACAAGAGACCCACACTCATAACGCACCCAGTCAGCCGTCACAAGAGACCCACACACTCATACACACCCAGTCAGCCGTCACAAAGACCCACACTCTCATCACACTCAGTCAGCCGTCACAAGAGACCCACACACTCATAACACACCAGTCAGCCGTCACAAGAGACCACACTCTCATACGCACAGTCAGCCGTCAAAGAGACCCACACACTCAACACACCCAGTCAGCCGTCAGAGACCTACACTCTCATAACGCACCCAGTCAGCCGTCACAAGAGACCTACACTCTCATAACGCACCCAGTCAGCCAAGAGACCCACACTCTCATAACGCACCCAGTCAGCCGTCACAAGAGACCCACACTCTCATACACCTCAGTCAGCCGTCACAAGAGACCCACCCTCATAACGCACCCAGTCAGCGTCACAAGAGACCTACACTCTCATAACACACCCAGTCAGCCGTCACAAGAGACCCACACTCTCATACGCACAGTCAGCCGTCAGAGACCCACACACACTAACCAACACAGTCAGCCGTCACAAGAGACCTACACTCTCACGCACCCAGTCAGCCGTCACAAGAGACCTACACTCTCATAACGCACCCAGTCAGCCGTCACAAGAGACCCACCTCTCATAACGCACCCAGTCAGCCGTCACAAGAGACCACACTCTCAACACACTCAGTCAGCCGTCACAAGAGACCCACACTCTCATAACGCACCCAGTCAGCCGTCACAAGAGACCTACACTCTCATAACACACCCAGTCAGCCGTCACAAGAGCCCACACACTCATAGCACCCAGTCAGCCGTCAAGAGACCCACACTCTCATAACGCACCCAGTCAGTCGTCACAAGAGACCCACACTCTCACACCCAGTCAGTCGTCACAAGGCCCTCACCCGCACCCAGTCAGCCGTCACAAAGCCTGGAGGTGACGCACCACACTAATGCCTCACATCAACACACCCTAACATGAACAGCTGGCAGCGAGGAAATCCTAAATGACGGATAATTCACGACAGGAAAATGTAGATTCCGTTATGCAGCTCCTGCTAATGTGACGACCCCCTAATGTGGACGACCCCTGGTGATGTGACGAACCCCTGGTGATGTGACGACCCCTGGTAATGTGACGACCCCCCTGGTGATGTGACGACCCCCTGGTGATGTGACGACTCTGGTAATGTGACGACCCCCCTCAGGATGACGACCCCCCTGGTGATGTGACGACCCCTCAAACATCATATCAATTACAATATTAAGAGAAAATAACAATCATAACTCTAAAAGCACAATAATATTAATAAAATACATAACTGAATGGAAAAATAATGTTGCAGAGTTCAGAATAAATCTCCAGTTCCTATGTAATTTAACACATTATATACATTATCTTCAGTAACAACACAAGTAAGGTAGACGAGGTTAAAGTCAAAACCAAAATATTGAAGACAAACAAAATATTTACCTTTTTCTCTTGTGCTGAACAGTGTATTATTATTATTGTTCTTCTTTTTGGGGGGGGAGGGAGGGCGTCTCATCATTAACTCCTAAAATATTCAAATTAAGGTTAAAATATAAACAAATTTCAGATTGACTTTAGACCTAATGAATCAAAGTAAAAATCTAGCCAGGAATAAAATTAATTGGTCATTAAATAATTGAAAGAATGATGATTAATTTAACTCTGAAGTGTTTGCAAGAAGATCTGACCAAGAATAACAGTCTCTCTCTCTCTCTCTCTCTCTCTCTCTCTCTCTCTGGGGAGTTAGGGAGGTGGTGGTGGCGCTATACTGACGAGGGGAGCCCCATCACTCTCGCTGTTATGGAGGAAAATACTGATGGATGGAGGGACGAGCTTCACTGTCCCTAAGTTTATATCGAAATCAGTTTATAGTTGTAACGACGTTCATGAGCTACCCGGACACACAGACAGACACAGACACACACGAGGCGACAGAGGACAATAAAACTGTCTGGGATTCTAGATAATCTCAAAGTCTTTATAAACACTACCACACAAAACAACAGTATTCGAATATAAAATAATCTAACTAAACCTTTCACCCAAATAAATAATAAACAACAGACTTTATAACAGTAAAACAAAAAAAAGTCACAAACACAAATAATTGAAGCACTAGGCTGAGGGGTCACTCACACCACCAACAAGGCTCAACTTACCGTGTCAGTGCAGCACTAATGTTTGTTCTCAGCGTTGGTGTTTGAGGTTTAGTATATAGTTGATAGTAGTATGTTCAGTGATAGTAACCCTCAAAACCAAAGTGGATGTTGCATAAGCCGTCCTGAGACACACACACACACACGACTCCTGGCCGCCACCCCTCGCTGGGGAGCTTCATCATATATAAACAAAATGTCTTATTGTTGTGTGTGCAGTTGAGCATAGTGGGTCTCACCAGACGGCCGGGGATCACTGCTGATGGTGCCGTGGTGGTGGCCGACCCATCGTCAAACATCCCAACACAGGCCAAACGTCACACATTCTTTCTGTCTGTCTGTCTGTGTGTGTAGTCGCCTCCCTCCCCGCCCGCCCGCGTACCCCCATACCAATAATGGCGCGCTCTTGCCACCCTCAAACAGCCTAGTGGTTTTTCCTTATTTCTCTACAGATCTTAATCTTATTGAACCATTTAATCTTACAGCATTTTTGGTTCCTTATAATGCACAAAACAACAAACCCAAAAGAATGACCTTTACAACAAAACAATTACAGAGGCAGCCGTCAGACAATATGGCAACCGTGGGTGAACTATGCCACGTCTGGCCGATATTAACGTATTATTTTATCTCGCTACTTGAACAGTTACGAATGTGAAATACAATACGGAGAGCTACGCGTCCTCACAGCATACGTCGGATACCACAGCGAACACCGTGAATAAATCAGAGAACGAGAAAGAGAAATAAAACAGCCATAGATGGAGTGTGGTCGCGGCAGCAGCAACACACAGACCCGCGCGCCTCCACCGTGGATGGGGAGTTGGGAACGCATCAAATGTCCTGAGGCCACCCTTCTCCTCCCCTCCTACTGCCTGCCACACTGCTGGTAATGACATACATAACATCACCACTTTGAGTACACTCCCATACATACACACACAAGGCAGAGAATAAATGACAGGAAGAGGAGTGGTAGCTGAAAAGAAGAACCTAGAAGAGCAGGTAGTGAAGAAGAGATGAAGGAGGCAGCAGAGGGGGAAGTAAAGAGAGAGAAGAGAGAGAGCGAGAGAGAAAGGAAGGCAGTGAGGAAAGGAAGGAAGAGGATGAAGAGAACAGCTATTATTCCTGGTAATCAACACGATAATCACAGACAGTACACAGTCAGTCAGTCAGTCAGTCAGTACCTACAGCCAACAGACTCACTTCAAAACAAAACTCGGTATGGAACAGGGGCGGATCCAAGCGGGGTTCCTGAGGTTTCGTACCCTCACCCCATTTTCATCAGAAAATTCCAATACTTTTTCTTTAATTCAGTATTGTATTCAGGCGTTTTTGTATAGTAAAAAGTAATTACTATTGACATCAGAATATCTCCAAATATCAAGAATACATGACTTCAAAATGGCCTCAAAATGCCCATGATATTAATCAGGTTCCAAAATATTTCCGGGGGGCTGGCTGTGCTCTTCATGCTCCACCCACAAGTTCTTGGACCCCCTTTTGATACTCCTGGATCCGCCCCCGTGGAAGAGGTGGAACAGGATAAAATAGAGGAAGGAGAGATGAGTGGGGAAGAGAGAAAATGAAGAGAGGGAGAAAATGAGAGGAAAGAGTAACCAGGGAGTGAAAACGAGAGTTGTCATATTCCTAAAAAATAATGAGATATGTAATAAAATCCTCAACGACGAACAGAGAAGAAGGAGACGCAGAGAGATGGTAGATGAACCTGAGAGAGAGAGAGAGATTGTTTTCACGAGGTATAGGAGAGGGAGGACACACACACACACACACACACACACACACACACACACACACACACACACACACACACACACACACACACACACCGTCGTCGTTTCAACTACTACTATTTATAACATCAACCTTACAACTCCTTCACACAACCACAATGTTACATCAACTATAACACCAGATAGTTATAGTCATTACGAGCATAACATTACACACGATGACACCAATTACATAAATGATACCATGGAGCCCAGAAATACCATGTCGTGTTCGTGTGTGTGTGTGTGTGTGTGTGTGTGTGTGTGTGTGTGTACGGTAGAGTGAGTGATCCGGTGTAGCGTTATGTCCAGGTGTGTACTATACGTTATTACTTGTAGTTGTAAATGTACTTGTTTCCTTGTTTCCTTGTATATTGGAAACCTTCATTTAACGGATTATGTGTAAGATGAAATGCGTTAAATCGAGGTTCCATTAAATATGAAACCTCCAATTAACGGACTAAAACCATTATATAGGGGTCCGTTATATGGAGGTTTTACTGTACCGGTAGTTGTCAATGCACTTGTACCTCTCCACCTGTAGCTGTAGCGATATTTGTAGCTTTTGTACATGTAGCAGCTGCTGTAACGCTGTAGCGATATTTGTAGCTTTTGTACAGTACATGTAGCAGCTGCTGTAACGCTGTAGCGATATTTGTAGCTTTTGTACAGTACATGTAGCAGCTGCTGTAACGCTGTAGCGATATTTGTAACTATTGTACAGTACATGTAGCAGCTGCTGTAACGCTGCTTGCGAATTCATAAACAAAATTAAATTATAGGATGATTGTGACGAGCCTTTGTTTGTCGGTAAGAGCAGAGTAGTGGTGGTGGTGGTGGTAATGGTGTTATTGTGGTGATAACGGTGGGTATTGTGGTGGTGGTGCAATGGTGTTATTGTGGTGATAATGGTGTTATTGTGTGGGTACGGTGTTATTGTAGGTAACAGTGTTATTGTGGTGATAATGGTGTTATTGTGGTGGTGGTAATGGTGTTATTGTGGTGGTGGTGGTGGTAATGGTGTTATTGTGGTGGTGGTGGTAATGGTGTTATTGTGGTGATAATGGTGTTATTGTGGTGGTAATGGTGTTATTGTGGTGGTAATAGTGTTATTGTGGTGGTGGTAATGGTGTTATTGTGGTGATAATGGTGTTATTGTGGTGGTGGTGTTATTGTGGTGATGGTAATGGTGTTATTGTGGTGGTAATAGTGTTACTGTGGTGGTGGTAATGGTGTTATTGTGGTGGTGGTAATGGTGTTATTATGGTGTTGGTGTTATTGTGATGGTAATGGTGTTGTTGTGATGGTGGTGGTAATGGTGTTATTGTGATGGTAATGGTGTTATGGTGAAGGTAGTAATGGTGTTGTGATGGTGGTAATGGTGTTATTGTGGTAGTAATGGCGTTATTGTGGTGGTGGTGTTATTGTGAAGGTAGTAATGGTGTTATTCTGATGGTGTTATGGTGCTTGCTCTATGGTAGTGACACAACGAAATTACCACCTTTTTAGAATGGTACCATACAAAAAGAACTATGGCAGTTTATGTTATGGTAATAGTTTTAATGAATAAGTTATGTCATGGTTGTTGTAATTATTTCACTGACGTTACCATAGATGTTGACGTTACCATAGATGTTGACGTTACCATAGGAGTTGACGTTACCGTAGGAGTTGACGTTACTTTGCCACATCAAGTAACGTAATACTGATGGTGCAAAATTTGATATTGTGTACAGTGCAGTGTGAAGCTGTGAAACACTGAACTGTGGGGTCAGTTTTATGTGGGGTAATGAATGCTTGTATAGTGTTACAGTGTGTGTGTGTGTGTGTGTGTGTGTGTGTGTGTGTGTGTGTGTGTGTGTGTGTGTGTGTGTGTGTAGTGTGTGTGTGTGTGTGGTGTGTGTGTGTGTGTGTATGTGTGGTGTGTGTGTTTATGGTGTGTGTATGTATGTGTGTGTGTGGTGTGGTGTGTGTGTGTGGGATGTATGTGTGTGTGTGTGTGTGTGGTGTGTGTGTGTGTGTGTGTGTGTGTGTGTGTGTGTGTGTGTGTGTGTGTGGTATGACACCTCTGTGCTTATAATTGTCTAAATAAAGCGAGCACCGTCTTATCCATACACAAGTAGTTAGTTTTACATCAATATGTATATCTATATGCTAAGCTTATACCCTCCACATGTGTTATATCAGTTTTATTAATGTGAATATAATTGTTTTTCTTGTGCTTTTTGTTGATGTCATACACACACACACACACACACACACACACACCAGACACGATCTAGCTATGTTCTAGATAAACAACAGGGAATATACAACAGTGATCTAGATGACGTGAACTTTACTAGACAACCAAGAACAAGATGAAGGTAAAGTATATTCAGGGTAAACAATGCAGGTATATCTTCAAGGTTAAATTACGACCATGAACAGATTAACCTGACATACACATCCACGGACACTATCTAAGTATACCTTCAAGCTAATGGCGATAAAGAAAGGTGTATGGGCGAGGCGAGGTGAGGTGAAGGGTTTTGGCTTCCTGGCGGTGGTGGCGAAACCATACAGCCTCGCCCTCACTCAATGAACACCAAAGGAGCTTATAAGGTAACCCGAGATGACGGCCCCTCTGGGTGTGTGGGTGGGAGGTGAGTGTGGGGGAGTGAGGGGGAGGTGTGTGTGGGGGGTGAATGTAGGGGTGTGAGAGGGAGGTGTGTGTGGGGGGTGTGTGTGAGTTTGTATGTACATGTTTGCGGGTGGGCAGACTGTGTGTGAATGAGTGGGAAGGCTGACAGGCAAGCTGGGTGTATATAAGAGCAGGTTACAGATTGAGGTGCAGGTTCACGTGCCTCCATTGACACTCAGGGACACATTATTGATCACAGAACACCGATCACAGCTCTTGATGACCCAGTTTATTTTTACGGGCACAGGTCACTGACACACATCGGGGCCTGGGGGGCGAAAATGTAATAATAATTCATAGTAAATATAATTTATAATAAAAAAATAAACAAATTAAAATAAAATAATAAATTAATAATGATGATGATAATAATAACAATAACAACATTGTAATAATAACACACCCATGGGGGGTGTACCCCCTCCACCCACCCGTGGGGGGTATACCCCCTCCACCCACCCGTGGGGGTATGCCTCCTCCACACACCTGGGAGCTACCCTTTTACATTGACAGGTTTTTTTCAGACCTCAAGATGCTTTTCTTAAGTCCCGGACAGTGCCAAGAGCCTCTATGCTCCTGGTGACCAGTGCCAAGAGCCTTTAAGGCCCCGGTGACCAGTGCCAAGAGCCTCTTAACCCGGTGACTGCAAGAGCCTCTATGCCCTGTACCAGTGCAGAGCCTCTTAAGGCCCTCGGTGACCAGTGCCAAGAGCCCTTAAGGCCTGGGTGGGCAGAGCTTAAGGCCCGGGGTGAAAGAGAGCTTTAAGGCCCCGGGTGACAGTGCCAGAGTTTAGGCCCCAGGTGACCAGTGCCAGAGCCTCTAAGGCCCTGGTGACCAGTGCCAAAGTCTTAAGCCCTGGTGACCAGTGCCAAGACCTCTGGCCCCGGGTGACCAGTGCCAAGAGCCTCCCTGCTGACCAGTGCCAGAGCCCTTAGCCGGGTGACCAGTGCCAAGAGCTCTATGTCCCTGGGTGACCAGTGCCAAGAGCCCTTAAGGCCCTGGGTGACCAGTGCCAAGAGCCTAAGGCCCAGGACCAGTGCCAGAGCCTCTAAGGCCCCGGGTGACAGTGCCAGAGCCCTTGGCCCGGGTGACCAGTGCCAAGAGCCCTTAAGGTCTCTGGTGACCAGGCATTCTTAAGGCCCCTGTGACCAATAACAAGCCTCTGGCGCCCGGGTGACCAGTGCCAAGAGCCTCTTAAAGCCCCGGGGCCTTAAGTATGAAGGCCTTTAGCCTGTCTTCGACCAATGAAAAAGCCTATGAGGCGTAACGTCATGAAAGTTTTAGCGACCCTTGGGCTCACTCGGTTTGAAGAGCGGAGTCTGTGTTTGGTAAGAGTAGTGGTTGTGTCCTGGGTGTCACCTCCTCATATGGCGGCTATAACGTGAGTACCTATTAGGTTTGATCCGTTTCCCGAAATGCATTGTGAGTAATGGACCCCTTGGTTTGCAAGCTAGAATTTAGGTTTATTGTTTTGAGGTGTAATTGTCAGACCCTAAGAGAGAGGTATTACAGTAACCGTTAATAAGAGTCCTAATTCATCCTTCCTTATTAAGAAAGAGTGATGTGTTGTAAATGTCTTGGTATTATACTAACACAGTGAGTCCTATATATATTAACTATCTATATTTCTCCTGAAGTATTAGCTGAGCCCCTAACCAGCTTCCTGAGTCTCCTGGCTGGTGTGTGTGTGTGTGTTTTTGTGTGTGTGTGTGTGTGTGTGTGTGTGTGTGTGTGTGTGTGTGTGTGTTGTTTATCTATCACACTTGCTAGTTATCTCTCTCTTTACTCTTTACTCTTACCTCTCTGCCACCTCTTTTGTTTCACCCTTTTTTATTGCTCCCTTTCTTTATCTCCCTCTTTAAATTTTTTTTTGTATCTTCGTTACCTCTAATTTATATTTACTTTCCCTGTATTTCCTCATTAATTCCTCTTTATTCCCCTCTTCTTCCTCCTCTTTGTTCTCGTTAGTACCGCTAATACGCCCAGGTTCGTCTAGCAGCCACGAGTTCGTCTAGCAGCCACGCAGTTATAATCACCAGACACATTATCTCTAACGTAATCTTAACGAAGCACCAACGAGAAAAAACAACAAAATCAACGCCAGTGCGAGCATACACCATCGCCAGGTCCTACAAAAACAACGCCAGTGCGAGCATTCACCATCGCCGCCAGGTTTTCCCCTTTCTTCAGTCTATGTTAAGTGTATGGAAAGCAACGCCAGACGAACTTTCGCTTGCCTCCTGCGCTTATTTTGTCCTCCATCGAAAGGTTTGGTGATAAATGTAAGCAATAAAGCTCTCCCGTGTGTGGCAATAGCTGGGGGTGAGTGCAGGAGTATCACACCAGCATGGAATGACAGGAGGGAGAGGAGGGAGGAGGAGGAGGAGGATGGGGGGCAAATGTAATTCAGCACTTCAGTAAACTTCAGAAGGTCAAGCTTATTGTGCCTACATGTGTTTTATATTTCCGATATATTCCGGCAGTTTGGGAGGCGGGGGAGGGGAGGGGGGAGGGGCGGGGAGGGGGCAGGGGGGGGGCAGGCTGTTCCCGTTACGTCAGGTGGAAAATGTGAAATTGTTTTCATTTAGCAGCAAGTTCAGGGTGAAATAGGATGTTGCCATATGACTATAAACTAGCCCCCCCCTCCTGTTTTAACCCGGATTTTTTTTCTTATTTTCGTCCTATGTTTCAACTATTACGTGTGTGTGTGTGTGTGTGTGTGTGTGTGTGTGTGTGTGTGTGTGTGTGTGTGTGTGTGTGTGTGTGTGTGTGTGTGTGTGTGATCATAGTTAGCAGTCCAGTCGTCTCTCAAGCCTCCTGACGTTCGGTACTTTAGGGACTACTGTAGTATTAGGGTGGTACTTAAGGGACTACTGTAGTATTAGGATGGTACTTAAGGGACAATAAGGTAGTGAAATATTATTATGACGTCATCAGTGTTATCTGCTGCAATACCAATAAAGTTTGTACCATTCCCATGACCCATACGGGGAAGATTTCAAATGTTGATCAGAGGCTTCCTCTCTGTGTTTCACAACCTCTGGTGGGATGGGCCCAAGTGCAGGATGTTTCTACGACAGACTCGCTGGTGATCTCGAACAAACGTAGCCCAAAAGTCATGTACAGCCTGGATGAGATGTCGACTGTCCTTCTCTCTCCGCTTCGGTCGGCTTTGCTCTGCCTCAGGGGAACGAGATCATTTGAAAGCCGACAACAGTTGCTGGATGTTGACTGTGAGGCAACAGTCACTTAATCTGCATAGATCTGCGGCTCAACTAATTTAACACGGATAGGATAGCTACTTATGTATTAGGATATTTAATATTAAGGTAATAAAAATACGGTGGCGAAGGTGTGGCTATTGGGGGAGGCTGGAGGCCATTAAAGAAAAAAGTAGTCGTAGTAGTAAAATAAATCATATAATAATAATAATAACAACAATAAAAATAGCAATAATATATAATAACAGCAACCAATAAA
>NW_024754367.1:0-25549 GCF_018991925.1 Homarus americanus | reverse complement strand
TTATCACCAGTATGTTAAGTCACCACTAGTGTGTTAAGTCACCACTAGTATGTTGAGTCATCACTAGTATGTCAAAGTCATCACTAAAATGTCAGTGTCATCATTATTATGTCAAGTCATCACTAGTATGTTGAGTCATCACCAGTATGTTTAGTCATCACTAGTATGTCAAAGTCATCCCTAAAATGTCAATGTCATCATTATTATGTTAAATCATCACTAAGAACATAAGAACAAAAGAATTGTGGAAACTGCAGCGGGCCTATTGGCCCATACTGGGCAGTACCGTTTACACCCAACCCCTATTGCTCATATAAGCATCCAACATATGTTTGAAGCTATTCAGCGTGTTCGAGTTAATGATGATATTTGGTAACTTGTTCCATTCATCCACTACTCTGTTTCCAAACCAGTGTTTACCTATTTCCCGCCTAAATCTAAATTTGTCTAACTTAAAACCATTGTTATGAGTTCGCTCCTGGTTGGATAGTTTGAGTACCTTTGTAATGTCCCGTGTGTTTAGCCCTGACTTCCATTTATACACCTCTATCAGGTCGCCCCTCGCTCTACGTCTCTCGAGGGAATGCAAATTAAGATGCTTTAACCTGTCTCTATACTCAAGGTTCCTAATGCCCGGGATTAGTCTTGTCATTCTCCTCTGAATTCCTTCCAAGGATTCTATATCCATTCTGTAATACGGTGACCAGAACTGAACTGCGTAATCCAGGTGTGGTCTCACAAGCGCAAGATACAGTTTTAGGATGACCTCGCTAGTCTTGAAATTAACACTCCTTTGTATGAACCCAAGTACTTTACTAGCCTTGTTATGAGCAAAAACACATTGTTTACTTGGCTTAAGATTCCTACTTATCATTACTCCTAAATCTCTCTTGCGCAGTCGGATTTCTCAATGGCATTGTTGTTCATCTGGTAACTGGTTTCCCTGTTTACATCTCCTATACTGAGTACTTTACATTTGTCCACGTTGAACTTCATCTGCCATTTTTCAGACCATTCGAAAAATTTGTTTAGATCTTCCTGTAGTTTTACGGAGTCCTCGTCAGATTTAATAACATGTCCTATTTTAGTGTCATCAGCAAATTTACTTATGTTGCTGTCTATGCCGATATCTATTTCGTTTATGTATATAATAAATAATAATGGTCAAAGTACTGAGCCTTGGGGAACTCCACTACTGACGTTGCTCCAATGGGATTTAGTGCCGTTAATGCTCACTCGCTGTTTCCTGTCCTGTAACCATGCCCTAATCCATTTAAGGGTATTACCTTTGATGCCATGTGCTTCTACCTTTCTAAGTAATCTTTCGTGGGGGACTCTGTCGAAGGCTTTGCTAAAGTCGAGATAAACCACATCATAATTGTGCCCTCGTCCACCGATTCGAAAACTGACGAAAAGAATGTTAATAGATTAGTTAGACATGAAAGTCTGCTTGTGAAGCCATGCTGGGAATCATTGATCAATTGGTGCTTCTTTAGGTGATTTCGAATAGAATTTGAAATGAGTGCTTTCAGTAATTTGCCTACTATTGATGTTAGACTGATTGGGCGGTAGTTAGAGGATAATGATCTATCCCCCTTCTTGAAATCGGTATTACATTCGCTGTCCTCCAGGATTCTGGTACAACACCTGTTTTTAAGGACATGTTAAACAACTTTGCTAAAGGCATACTAAGCTCTTCCTTACATTCCTTTAATACTCTGGCAAATATCTCATCGGGACCAGGCGACTTATTAGGCTTTAGTTTGTCTATTTGCTTACTAACATCGTTACTAGTCACTACTATCTCGCTTAATTTGTTTTCTTCACTATCCCTGAATAGAGTCGGTGCCTCGGGTATCATGTTTAAATTTTCGGTGGTGAAAACTGTTGAAAAATATTTATTCATATTATTGTTCACTTCTCCGTCGTTATCAGTTAGCTCGCCGGTTTCTGGCCATATTGGTCCAATCTTTTCTCGTGTTTTAGTTTGATACATTTGGTAGAATCCTTTGGGGTTTGTCTTCGCCTCCCTTGCTATCCTTACCTCATTATTCCTCTTGGCTTTCCTTATCTCGGTTTTAACCCTACTCGCCAATACCCTATAATAATCCCGGAGGTAAATTTCGCCACGATTTATCCTTCTACCTATAGCCTTCCTTTGGCCAATGATGTTCTTTAAATAATTATTTATCCATTTAGGGTCACTGTTGTCTGATCTGAGTTTTTTGTATGGTATGTTCTGCCTTTGTGCATTAAGTAATTCATTATTTAAATTGCTGTGGAACTCGGCAATCTCAGATCTCGTTATCAGGCCAGTCTCAACCGTCAGGTCTCCTGGTACGGTGAGGTCGCCCTCTGTGGGTGCATTGAGTGAGGTCACCTCATGTGAGGTCGTGTAGCTCACCCCCAAGAGCGACACCCCCTCCCTCAGCTGCCTCTTCAAACTGTCAAAGTTTGCCCTTCTGAAATCTGGTACTTTAGTGGAATTTTCCTTACGTCTGCCATGAAAATCTAACTGGAATCTAATTTTTTTGTGATAGCTGTTTGCTAGCTCGTTCCCTTCCTCGCCATTGCTAATGAGGTTTTCTCTGTTCGACAGAACTAAATCGAGTAGATTATTACCCCGGTTGGGTTCGGTTATATGATGACTTTGGAAACAGTCCTGGATCGTTTCGAGAAAATCCTCTGATTCTGAGTTACCCGTAAGGTCAGTCCGAACTATTTGGCCAAGGTTAAAGTCGCCTACTATACAGACTTTGTTGTGTATGGAAGCCCTGTGCATTTCATCGCAGATAAGTCGCTCATTTACTTTATTAAGATTGTGAGATCTATATATTACTCCTGTGATTAATTTTTCCCTACCGTCGATTAATTCTATCCAAATTTATTCTGTATTCCGTTCACTTTTTATTTCCTTATTTATTTCACACTTCAGATTATCCCTGACAGAGATTGGTACTCTGCCTCCTTTCCTGGTCTGCCTATCTGCATGGAACAATTTGTAACCCGCAATTTGGTATTCGACCGGTAACTCACGTGAGTCTAGGTTGATCCATGTTTCAGTGAATGCTATTATATCGATTTTTTCGGTACATACCAAGGCCCTAATATCATCCATTTTGTTTCTCATACTTCTACTGTTCGCGTAGTAGACATTTAAGTTAGTCATGTTCTGAGTCCTCCCTTTACCGCGTTTAGGTATAAACTCCCTGTCTAATTTAGTTTTGTCATCATTCCTAACACTCTTTCCCTGTAATCTTTTACTTTGTTTACCCCCTCCCACTGCAGTCTCCTCCACCCCCGTGCCCATATGTTCCCCTAGCAGTTTAAAGACATCTATATCTTTTGAACTGCCCCCTCTAGAGACCCAGCCAGGGTTGCCACCTCATCCCGAGACAGGTGTACCCCATCCCTAGCATAAAGGTCCCTTCTGCCGTAGAAGTTGTCCCAGTTGTCAATGACTGGGACTGATATTGACTTGCAATATCCGTCAAGACGGCCGTTGACACCAACTGCCCTTGACAACCATTCACTGCCAACTCTCCTTCTAGGCAGGACACCACATATGATAGGGATCCCTCCCTTAGTCCTAATACGATCTACAGCTGTCTTGAACTTATCAAGAAGCTCTTCATCCTACACCGGCCAATATCATTGCCTCCTGCACTGAGGCAGATAACACTGGGGAACAAAATTAAACTTTTTGTCAGTTGCATACATTTTGAGACCTGTTTCTGGGTAAATTGAGGTCACTGATTTCAAATATGGCACCGGTTTTTTTCTATCGGGTCTAGTTTTGTTGCGGTGAGTTACCTACCATTTACTACTATATATAGTTAGACTACCATATACTACTGCTAAAAATCTAAACCAGCACACAGAGAGGAATTACCTAACACGTAGAATTAATTTTTAATTACTTTTATTTACCTTGACAAGCATATTTTGGATTCATCAGCTGCTTTTGTGAACTATGCCAGATTTATTCAGGCACAAACTTGCGTTTAATGGACTGTCTTGAATATCGCCTCTCAGTGCAGTCTCGCTGAATGCTCCAGCAATAGTCCGCCATCATGTGAATGTCCCAGCGACCATGATACCTGTCTTCCATGACTTTGATATCCTGGTGAAAGCGTTCACCTTGCTCATCACTCACGTCCCCCAAGTTTGCCGGAAACAGTTCAAGATGACTGTTCAGGAAATGCATCTTAATGCTCATGTTGCAACCTAACACATGGAAACTTTCCATCAAAGATTCAACGAGCTTTTTATAGTCCTCTGATTTCCTGTTTCCAAGAAAGTTCCTTACAACAGAAACGAATGCTCCCCATGCATTTCTCTCAACATGTGTCATGGATTGAGTGAAGGCTTGGTCTTTAATCAGCGTCCTAATTTGAGGGCCGTCGAAAATACCTGCTTTGAGTTTTTCTAGCGTTAAACCAGGGAACACTTCACACAGATACTTAAAACAGTCACTGTCAGTATCGAGCGCCTTGACAAACTGTTTCATAAGGCCCAGCTTGATGTGAAGGGGCGGGAAAAAAATTTTTTCACGTTCCACTAGGGGTTCATAAATGATGTTCTTTTCCCCAACATTGAGGCTTTCCCTAACTGGCCATTCCTTCTGAATCCAGTGTCTGTCTTTGGCTCTGTTGTCCCAGAGGCAGATAAAGCAAGGAAATTTTGTATACCCACCTTGCTGTCCTAGCAAAAAATTGACCATTTTTAGATCAACACAGATGATCCATTTGTGTTCTTCATATTTGAGTAGCTCCAAAACCGTTTTGATGTGTTCATATTTTTCTTTCAGGTGTACTGAGTGTCCTATGGATATTGAGCCAAAGATGTTGCCTATATGTAATAAAACACACTTCAGACTCCGCTTAGAGCTATCTATAAAGAGGCGCCACTCTTTCGGATCATAACCTGGAGCTCCCATCGCGGTGACTAATCCAGAAATATCACAACAGTAGACGAAGTCAAATTTAGAATCAAAGAACTGTAAGAGGTTCTTTTCTCTGTTGCGAAAGAATGTTACCTTTGTGTCTATTTTCAGCAAGTTTTTATCTTTTAACCGTGAAGCCAACAATTCTGACAGCTTTTTAGACAGACCCAGATCTCGAACTAAGTCATTGAGTTCTGCTTGGCTAAATGTTTGCGGTTCTGTTGATATGCCTGCAAAATCTGAGTCACTATTTCTGTTAGTTGACTCCTCTGTGACCTCAGTGTCTTATTCACTGTCAGATTCAACGGAAGCAAGTTGAGTGAAGATAGGCTTTGGAACATCATCTGAATGGGGCACAGGCCTGATTGCTGAATCTAGACCTGATCTGCACAAACGAATGCCATTTTCAGAATCTGTGACCTCAAATCTACCAGAATCAAGTGTCAGAACTCATGCAACCGAAAGTGTGTTCCCCAGTGTAATGGGTTTGTTCCCATTACCAGACAAGATATTGTCCATGCTGTCAACTATATCCCCCACCCCAGCCCCTGGCAAACACACCCTCATCCTATGATAAGTATGATAAGTCAACACAAGTATGGTAAGTCATCACTAGTATGTTAAGTCATCACTAGTATGTTAAGTCATCACTGGTATGTTAAGTCATCACTAGTATGTTGAGCCATAACTTGTAGATTCAGAAATCACTAGTATGTTAAGTCACCACTAGTATGTTGAGTCATCACTAGTATGTCAAAGTCATCACCAAAATGTCGATGTCATCATTATTATGTTAAGTCATCACTAGTATGATAAGTCACCACTAGTATGTTAAGTCATCACTTGTATGTCAAGTCACCACTAATATGTGAAGTCATCACTAGTATGTTGAGTCATCACTAGTATGTTGAGTCGTCACTAGAATGTTGAGTCATCACTAGTAAGTTAAAGTCATAACTAAAATGTCAATGTCATCATTATTATACTCAGCCATCACTAGTATTGTAAGTCATCAATAAGTATGTTAAGGTCACCACTAGTGAGTTAAGTCATCACTAGTATGATAAGTCACCACTAGTATGTTAAGTCATCACTTGTACGTTAAGTCACCAATAGTATGTTAAGTCATCACTAGTACGTTGAGCCATACTAGTATGTTAAGTCATCACTAGTATGTTAAGTCATCACCAGTATGTTAAGGTCATCACTAGTGTGCTAAGGTATCACTCGTATGATAAGTCACCACTAGTATGTTAATTCATCACTAGTATGTTGAGTCATCACTAGTAAGTTGAGTCACCTCTCGTATGTTGAGTCATCACTAGTATGTCAAAGTCATCACTAAAATGTCAATGTCATCATTATTATGTTAAGACACCACTAGTATGTTGAGTCATCACTAGTATGGTAACTCATCACTGGTATGTGAAGTCATCAGTCATCACCAGTATTTTAAGTCATCAATAAGTATGTTAAGTCATCACCAGTATGTTAAGATCGTCACTAGTGTGTTAAGTCATCACTAGTATGTTAAGTCATCACTGGTTTGTTGAGTCATTACTAATATGCTGAGTCATCACTAGTATGTTGAGTCATCACTAGCATGTAAAAGTCATCACAAAAATGTCAATGTCAACATTATTATATTAAATCACTGCTCTTACGTTAAGTCATCATTCATCACTAGTATTTTAAGTCACCAATAAATATGTTAATTCACCACTAGTATGTGAAGTCATCACTAGTATGTTAAGTCATTACAGTATTCGTATGGAGCCATCACTAGTATGCTATGGTCACTCTAATGATGGCAACGTGTATTTGTTCTTTTAAAGTCTTTTCGAAAATGAAGTAAAAAGGATCGATTTTCAGTAAGCAATCAAGAGATCCTCTTAATTCTTTTGAGAGCATTATCTGTTTTCAGAAATATATTTAATATCCTAAAAATGACTTTTTTATCAAATCCTTGTCAACCTTACAGTAATAAAGAGATTCAAAAGGTGTCTTCAAAACCTTAAAAGTCATTCATCCGTTACAATTGCAGGAACCTCACATGTGCAGGAGTAAGTGTTAGTGCTTTTACATTATTTTTTCATAATTTTATGGAAATTTTCCAGTATATATATATATATATATATATATATATATATATATATATATATATATATATATATATATATATATATATATATATATATATATATATATATATATATATTTTTTTTTTTTTTTTTTTTCCAAATGTGAATCAACCTACAGCAAGAGGTAGTGAAAAAATTATTTTCGTGTTTATCACACACGTACCAAGCTCTTTAATATAATCATACTAAAACTGATCCTATCTTCTTCCAGGTCTCCGTCGCTTCATCGGATGCAACCACATCCGCTCTTATGAATACTTCACAGAATCGATCAACAGCGAGTGCCCCTTCCTGTCGATAGAATGTGGGTCGTGGGAGGCGTACTGGAAGGGTCTGTGCTGGGAGTGTGGGGACGACTGGTCGAGGTGCGCCAGGATGGGTGCTCATACTGACTCATATCTCAACTACTCCTTACCTGATGTGCCACTCAAGAAGATGTATCTCATTACTGGCCCTGACAGCCCTTTCTGTAGTAAGTTTATTAGCGAGAGAGACACACACACACACACACATAAGTATCAACTGACAAAAACCATTCCTTCTACTGTTTCATATACAGTAGTTAATTCTCCTTTCAGGCTCTTTTAATTTCCCTGAGGCTCACTAACTTATGTTTTCACTCTGCGTCTCTGTGTGTGTCCGTGAAGGAGTCGTTAATGAGTATATAGCAGAGATGCTATATAAAGTGACCCTTTCAATAAGTAAATAATGTTGGAATATAAAAAGTGATTAACGTTAAGGTAAGCAAAGTGCATGAGTGTTTGGAAAACAATCATGTGGCAATGGACTTTTATCTGATCTTAAATCGTTTTTCTCATTTTTTTTTCTAATCTTTAATTGTTATACATTGTAATTTCAAGATCGTTTTCAGATTGATTTACAATCTTTCTAATATCTCGTCATGTCTCTTTGTTCACAAAATATATTTAAAAAAAATTAAATCGATGTTTTCTACTGCTTGCACTAATTATATTTATTGATGCTCTGAAGTTTCCAGACTCTGATGTCCATATATTACCTAATACCAGATAACATATTTTAGTTTCCATTCCCGCCATTATCAACACGAACACAGATAAGCCTTACTCACCCTAATAACTCCTTACATAATCTTACTTTAATCTATATTCCTCAATGCCACTTTTATACCCAGCCATCACGATACATACCCTAACATCAATTATAAAACCTAACATCACATACCTTAACATCGCTATTTATACCCGAATATCACTTCATACTCTAATATCACTTTACATACCCTATCATCACTTTACATACCCTATCATCACTTTCCTTACCCTGACATCACTTTACACACCATAACATCACCTTACATACCCTGACATCACTTTCCATATCATAATATCACCTTACATATCCTGACATCACTTTACATACCCTGACATCACTTTACATACCTTAACATCACTTTAAATACCCTAACATCACTTTACATACCCTAACATCACCTTACATATCCTGACATCACTTTCCATATCATAATATCACCTTACATATCCTGACATCACTTTACATACGCTGACATCACTTTACACACCTGAACATCACCTTACATACCCTGACATCAAATTACATACCCTAACATCATCTTACATACCCTAACATCACTTTACATACCCTAACATCACCTTACACACCCTAACATCACTTTCCATATCATAATATCACCTTACATATCCTGACATCACTTTACATACCCTGACATCACTTTACATACCCTAACATCACTTTACATACCATAACATCACCTTACATACCATAACATCACCTTACATACCCTGACATCACTTTACATACCCTAACATCACTTTACATACCCTAACATCACTTTACATACCATAACATCACCTTACATACCATAACATCACCTTACATACCCTGACATCACTTTACATACCTTAACATCACTTTACATACCCTAACATCACTTTACATACCCTAACATCACCTTACATACCCTAACATCACTTTCCATATCATAATATCACCTTACATATCCTGACATCACTTTACATACCCTGACATCACTTTACATACCCTAACATCACTTTACATACCATAACATCACCTTACATACCATAACATCACCTTACATACCCTGACATCACTTTACATACCCTAACATCACTTTACATACCATAACATCACCTTACATACCATAACATCACCTTACATACCATAACATCACCTTACATACCATAACATCACCTTACATACCCTAACATCACCTTACATACCCTAACATCACTTTCCATATCATAATATCACCTTACATATCCTGACATCACTTTACATACCCTGACATCACTTTACATACCCTAACATCACTTTACATACCATAACATCACCTTACATACCATAACATCACCTTACATACCCTGACATCACTTTACATACCCTAACATCACTTTACATACCATAACATCACCTTACATATCCTGACATCACTTTACATACCCTGACATCACTTTACATACCTTAACATCACTTTACATACCCTAACATCACCTTACATACCCTAACATCACTTTACTCTAATGTCACATTGCACAACCTCACTGCACTGTCAAAAGTTTCCATCCTTTAACATATTCTAGCAATACTATATTCATTTAAAATTAATTGACAGATTTTAATTATTACCTGTTTATTTTATTCAAACCTCACTTTACATATTTTTATACTACATTATTTTAGTCAAATATCACTGTACCTATTCAAACACCACTTAATTTTACTTGAACATCACCTTACATATTATAACACCAAATTACTTATTTTAATATCACTTCACTCTACATGCTATTACATCACATTATTATTTTGTTCACCCTAACACCACTTTAGATAACATTTCTGTATATATTTAACACCACTTTACTAAGCATGATTCGACTGTATTACCCTATTACACTTTGCATTCCTTAGCATGAATCACTTTTTATATCCCAACATTATTTACTAATTGCAACGTCTGTGACAGCTGTTTTGGTATCACACTAATTGTTTTAATTAAGTTCTGGAACTCTTTAAGTGGCTGGTTTGATGGAAACACTTCTTGATGTTTTTCCTTTATTTTCGAAGCAGCTATATACATTGAATTAGTCTTAGAATAAATTATGAATTCTCTCCTGGGAAGTGATGTGAATAACACTTTGAGATAACACTTGAGTTAAGTGTCTGACTGCTTTGTCCAAGTGGTAGTAGTCAACTGCCTTCTCTGGGCATGAGAGAGTCGTGAGAGAGCGAGCCGTTTGTTTGATTAATCAGCTGACCTGCACTCGACCTTTGACAGTAGCAGGCCAAGTATCTGTCGGGGGCACTGGTGGGTAGAACGGTACCGCTCTTGCCTCGCAAGCGAGATGTCACGGGTTCGATTCCCGGGCTGGTGGAAAATTGTTCAGACACACTTCCCAGCCTCCCTTGGTCCCTGTTCACCTAGCAGCAAAGTAGGTACCAGCTGTAAATCGAAAGTTGCGAATTCGTATTCAGGAACAAGTTGTTGGAGCTTCCAATAACTTGCTTAGACATAAACCATTGACTCTTCAGGCTTCTACGCCCTTGACTCTTCAGGCTTCTACGCCCTTAACTCATGAGACATAAGGCAAACATGAACATAGCATGCTTCCCTGTTGGGCGCTGTAAACGCTTCTGCGCTTCACCTTACACAGGATGTAGGGGGGATGCCCAATAAATAAAAAAAAAGTATCTGTCGTGAATAGCATGTTGACTCACATGGTGAATAACTTGGTGTTATTCATTTGGGTGAATTTTTATATAAAGCGAAGGTGCTGTTACACGTCACTTTTCATGACATCTCTCTAATTCTCCTAATCTCACTTTCCAATCTTAATGTTTCTGCACATACTTAAAAATTACTTTAAATATTCCAGTATCATCTTACTTATCGTAACATAACCTTACCCTACTCCTCTACAGTATGTATGTTTTAGCTGTGATATGATATGAAACTGTCTCACTTGTAAACACTTGCCTGAATGAGTGTAGGTTAGTCGCTGGTACCTTTGATGCAGCTGAGTGAGATATCAGCAGTGGTGGGCACAGCTAAACGAAAAGTTAGCTTCTCTAACCACTAATCTGCTAACTAAAAAGTTAACTTCGCTAACGCTAAACCACTAAACAGCTAAAAAAAATAGCGGAAGCTAACGCTAACAGCTAACTTTTATTATATGAATTTAGCTTCGGTTTTTTTTTTTGGCTCTAAAACCCTTAAAAACAGACCTAGAGAGCTGACATTTTCATATGTTGTCTTGTAGCTTAGACATAGGGCTTTCCAAAAAGGTATAGCATGCCAAGATCAGATGATGATCAAGGTGTACACAAATAATTAAATGAACAAATGAAATTAAACATTAGTTTACATTCAAGTTTCAACATACACTTTATAATCTTTATTTACTGTACGAAAAGACAGAGAGTATTAAACGAATCCAAAAACTATAGTACTGTATAGCATAGGTAGCAAATAGCATCATGCCAAGATCAGATGATGATCAACTTATTAAGGTGTTCACTGTACACAATTTCACAAATAATTAATTTGCATTCTCATACAACCTATCGGCCTCATTCATTATTCATGCAAATATGCGATACCAACCACATACACATTATACCAGTGCATTTTTATGTAACTTATTGTTGGTCTTAGTCATGTAAATAAACAGAAAACTCTAAACTTTAATGAAAAGTAAGTTTTTAGACAATTTTGTTTGGCGCACACCTTGGATGGCATCCTGGTTATGAACTTATGCAGTACTTAGCATTACCAAATATATTGACACAAAAACTCATAATTAAATTAACAAATAAATGAGAAATGAAATTATACATTAGTTCACAACTACATTCTATGATTCTTTCAACATACACTGACAGCCTTTATTTACTGTAAAAAAGTATTTAACTTTAATAATAGAAAAATTCCATTCGCTCAGCTGCGGCGTCGACAAATCATGTCTTGTCACGTTTACACGTACTAGCACGCAGTCAGCCAAGGTGACTGACAGGCTGTTGGAGACACGCGTCGCGGCATCACACGCTTACAACAAACAGGAACAAACATGTATAAATTTTGTTAGCGGACTTAAAGTTAGCGTAACTAAATTTAGCGGAAGCTAATTGGTCCGCTAATGGTTTCCAAAGTTAGAGAAAACGCTAATCCGCTAACGAGAAAGTTAGCTTCGCTAATTAGCGGTTAGCGGATTAGAGGAACCGTGCCCACCACTGGATATCAGGTAATCTCACGGCATGTCACCTTTGATACAGTCGTAGATTGGTTGATAGTTGAAATCGTCACAGCTGTCCTGGGTTGTACTCTTAGGTTGTAAGTCAAACAAGACACACAGGTAATGTTCTCTTCACTCGTTGTTCCTTGGTTTAATGTAAACACAAGTGATGATTGGTGGTTACAAGTGTTCCCTGAAGAATGCAGTGATGGGTAGGGAAACACTGTGTAACACTGAAGTCCGTTTATTATGGATGAGAGAACTACAAGTGGTGACTCGCGTGTGCCATGCACGGCTCACAGTCAGACTAAGGCTGCCTTGCCATATGGCAGCCTCGGGGCAATGTTGCCACATAACGTGCAGTGTTGCCACGTGATGATATATATATAAATGCTACTCGGCACAGTAGCTTATATACAGGGTTGCTACTCGGCACAGTAGCTTATATACAGGGTTGCTACTCGGCACAGTAGCTTATATACATAACCTACATCTCCCTCCCCCCTCACGCTCATAGTCTTTGTCTTGAGCGGACTTCTTAGTCCTAAGTCGCTCCGAGTTGTCGAGGTGCACTGTGGGGCGGATCCTCGTGAGGTGTAGGGGACTCGTCCTCGGTCAGGGGGCCAGCAGCAGGGGGTGGGACTGGCCGGAGGAAGCGGCGGTTCCTCCACCAGACACGGCCACTCGGCATCCTGACCTTGTAGTCCCGCGACCGGCCGACGCCCATCACTATGCCCACCTTGTCCCAACGTGTCGTCTTCGGGTCCTGGACGCGGACAAGGGCACCAATCTCCAGTGGCTGAAGAGGGCGGGCACGGTCGTCATACCGAGCCTTGGCGTCCTGGGCACGTGAAGCGGCGCGGCGGTCGCAGCTCTCGGCTCTGGTCTGCCACTCCTTCGCAAAGGCCTTGGCGTGTGCAGGAACGCAAGAGCGGAGAGGGTGACCATACAGGATCTGCGCAGGGGTAGCCCTGGGGCGTGTGGTCGATTCCACCCTCCTGATGTGACTGCGCTGCTGCTTGGGACTGCGTGGGCCATCTGGAGGGGGCTGCGTGCAAACCACCCCGAGGGAAGTGCGCTGCTTTCCTCCTCGTCTCGGGCTTTTGGGCTTTGGTTGGCGGCAGCACTTGTCGTAGTGTCCATAGCGACCGCAGGCCTGACACTTGCAGCCTCGTGCCGGGCACCTGTCTGTGTTAGACGAGTGGCCCTTACGGTCACATCCACGACACAGTGCGTCGGCGGCCGGGCATGTCTTGGGGCCGTGCTGCCTTCCACAGCTGCCACAGGAAGCACTAGGCGGAGGCGTGGAAGAACGTGTGGCAGCCTTCGCGTTGTTGGCCGCCTTCTTACCCTTCATATACTGAGAGATTGCTCTCACAGCAGGAGGGGCCCGTAAGGCAGAGGTGGCGGACTTGGTGGCCTCGTATGACCGACATTCAGTCACTACCACCTGGAGTTTGGAGGAAGCGTCCAGGGGGATGAGTCGCTGCACCAACTCTTCCTGCCTGACACCTGTCAAGATCCCGTGCTTGATCCAGGCTTCCTCACAGTCCCGGCTGTGCGCCTTGCAGACGTCGATCTCCTCTGACAAACTCTTCAAGCTTACAAAAAAGTCGTCAAAGGATTCGTTCTCCGCCTGCTTGCAGCTGGTGAAGGTGCGGCGACGCAAAGCCTCGTTATTCCGACCCTTAACATGCTCCTGTAAAAGGTCGAGCACATCCGTCACTGAAGAGGTAGAATCGGGAGGCATTTGCAACGTGTGCTCCAAAACTCTGGGTCTCCAGCGACAAACACATCCGCAGTTGGATGAGCTGTTTGTTTGGAGGCATGCTGTCAAGGTCCACCATCGTGGAGTAATCTGTCCAACGCCGCCTCCACTCACGAAAAAGCTGAAACGTGACGTCTGGTGAGAGGGCGGGTGAGGGTTGAACAGATGCCTTGGGAGCTGTTTGTTTGGAGGCAAGAGTACCTGGAGGACTCTGGTGTGGTGGAGGATGGAGGATATTGGCGCCTTGGTGTGCGAGTGAGAGAGGGTGGGTTAGCGCCAGGGTCGCCAATAGTGCATCAAAACGCGACTTTTCCTCCTCTCTTCGTGTCTCCTCCCTCTGAAGTTCCATCTCTCTACGTCGCTCGTCCCGGTCGTCCATCCACCTCAGAATTGTGGCAATGTCCGTCACTGGAGGTGGAGGATGAGAGTCTGCGCCCGGTGGAGGGGAAGGTGGTGGGGTGTCGTGTCTCCCATCTTGACGTTGTCCCTTCTTACCGCCCATCTTTGTGTGTGCGTGGACTGCACTGTTTAGTATATAAAGTGGCGCCTCAACAGCTCGAACCACATATATATGACATAAACAGCGCAGAAATAACGCATAGAGTCCACTGTTCTGTCCGTGAGTGAGTGCGTGCGTGCGTGTGTGTGTGTGTCTGAGACAGCAGATGCACTTCGTGGTGGCCTTAATGCCGGTGGCTAGAGATGTGGCGGGGGGTAGACCGTCAGTGTCTCCCAGGATGTCACACGAGAAGGGTGTACGCCTGCGTGCTCCGTGGGTACCACAAAAAACAGGCCAATGCTCAACTCTCAGCTCTAGACACACACTAATACACTGACACTAACACTGCCACCGTCACTAAAAAGCACTGTGACGGCCCAACACTGCACATCGCGGCGAAACACAGCACAACACACTAAGAGTCGACGCGCACATCACATTGCCGGCTAACTGTCCATCGTTCACGCACTTGTAAGTCCACAGATCCTAGGCACTGTGCCATGATGGTTACAAGTGTTCCTTGAGGAATGCAGTGATGGGTACGGAAACACCGTGTAACACTGAAGTCCGTTTATTAAGGGATAGGAGAAATACAAGTGGTGACTAGCGTGTGCCATGCACGGCTCACACAGTCAGACTGAGACTGCCTTGCCATATGGCAGCCTCGGGGCAATGTTGCCACATAACGCATGCAGTGGTGCCACGTAATTATATATATATAAATGCTACTCGGCACAGTAGCTTATTTACAAGGTTGCTACTTGGCACAGTAGCATAGATACATAACCTACAAAAAAACCACATAAGACTGAATGAGGGAACTGGAGGATAGTAATGGAAGAAATTAATGAATTATTATTTAATAAAAAAAGAGATTGTAAGAAAATGGACAATGTATGAAATTTCAGTACTGGTTCATCACTTGAGAGTCATTATAACTACGAATATGAGACACTACTAAATACTATATAATACTTGAAACACATTATAAGTGATATTAGGACTGTCCGGTGGTGAAAATATTTCCACTGAACACAGCAAACTAATGTAAATTAACCTAACCTAACCTATCCTAACCTACCCTAACTTAACCTACACTTACCTAGCAAGACTAAACCCAAAGTAACCTAACCTACTACAACCAAATCGAACCTAACATATCCTACTGCATTAACCTAACGTAACCAAGTCACATAAACCCAATCTAACTAAACATACCACAAACAATCACATTAACCTAACCTAACTTACAACACTAGTATTTCCCTATAAAAAAGTATAAGTTACCTTTACCTGAGCTCAAATATACACACTGTTATGGTATAGGAAGATATTGAGAAGAATTACAGTGGTTTAAGTTATTCTAGGACATCATGGTGTGGGTGTGTGTGTGTGTGTGTGTGTGTGTGTGGTGATAGTTGACAGAGTATACACTACAGCTAACAATGTGTACAATATACCATTACCACATGTGTACACGAAAACAAATTACACACACACACACACACACACACGTGACAACTATAAGTAAAATTAAACAGATTAACTACTTCTATACACCACAGCTAACGCCCGCCCCCCCTTCTTACTACTCCGTCATCTTTTACCACCTACCACCACCCCCCATCACCACCAACCACCACCCCCTATCACCACCACCACCACCCCTATCACCACCTACCACCACCCCTATCACCACCACCACCCTAACCACCACCACCACCTACCTCCCAC
This sequence comes from Homarus americanus, assembly GCF_018991925.1. Classification (NCBI taxonomy): domain Eukaryota; kingdom Metazoa; phylum Arthropoda; class Malacostraca; order Decapoda; family Nephropidae; genus Homarus; species Homarus americanus. Next base: position 9,189 of record NW_024754367.1, on the reverse strand, counting down.
CTCCACCACCACCACCACCTACCTCCCACCACCACCACCACCACCCTCTAACACCACCTAGCTGGGTCCTGGCTGCCACGAGAGGGTCTCCCTGGGGCGATTTAGTAATTAGATGGGATTACTTTGTGTATCAGTAAATCCCTAGTGTTAAATCCCCCGTTTCTCACTCCTCAGGTTCCTACACTTGAGTAAAGACTGGACCGCATTTATGTAACCTTGTACTGTTACTGTAAGTGTGGCTGTAATATAAGAACAATGATAATGTATTCGTGTGTGTAATTCTGTACTAAGGTGATCATTATTATTTTATGCGTTACTGTATTATGTACTGTAAGAATCGCTGTATTCTTTTAATTGTAATTTTGTATTGTGATTGTCATTTACACTGTATTAATGTAATTTGAGAGTCGTTGTTACTGTACTCATGACTGTAATACATGTACTGAGGTTCATCGTTACTGTATTTGTCACTGTAATATTGTAAATGAATGAACATATTTAAATCGACATTAAAAAGAGTCGTGATGGATTGTTATTGAGGTGTGTGTGTGTGTGTGTGTGTGTGTAACCAATAATAATAATAATTAACGGCTGAAAATATACAGTTACATATTTGGGGGAATGGGTTACGAGTTACAAATATTATACAAGTAACATAAGTGACACAAATAAGACATATAATAACTTAGATGGGGTTATTACATGTTATTGATAATTTTTACAATGGTTGGGACTGGGCTGTTCTTATAGCGATCGGTTCGTGCACGTATGGGCTGGATGCGGTTGTGGTGTCGAACAGCAATTCTCGGACAGGGGATGTCAGGTGGTAGTAGGAGCCGGTGTCGGGGATGGTGTAGAAGCTTCTTACCAAATTTGCAGATAAGGTCGTGGTGATGGTCAGTGAGAGTCGAAAGGGTCAGTGTGTTGAGCGCTTCTTGATATGTGGAGTAGGAAGAGGAGAGAATAATTTTTGCATGCCCTCTTTTGCACTTTTTCTAGGTGTTTACGTTGTGTGGCATTTAGGGAGGAAGGCCAGGTGGGGGAGGCATAGGTGAGCTTGGGAAGTATGAATGTTGTGTATACACTGAGGAGCTCGTGTGCAGGAACTCCGAGGGACTTGAGTCGGCGGAGCAGGTGGAGACGGAAACTGGAGGCTTTGACAACTTCACTGACGTGTGGTTTCCAATTTAGTTTGTTGTCTATGGTGACGCCGAGGAGCTTCGTGGAATCTACAACCTGGAGTGTGTTCGGACCTAGGGTAATGGAAGGAGGTGGGACAATGTCGGGGGAGAGGTTGATGTGCATAACCATGGTCTTGGTATGGTTGATGGTGACATGGTTGTTGGTGGCCCAGTTTTGGAGACTGTTCAATAAATCCTGAGGGGCGGTATAGTTGGGGGCAGAATTGTTGACGCTGATCCCAATGGTGGAGTCATCGACATATTTCCAGCGAGCAGGGGTTTCTCTTAGGGCATCATTGATGAGCATAAGGAAGCAGAGTGGTCCCATCTTGGTGCCTTGGGGGACGCCACAGGTGAGTGACTGAAAGGTGGAGACAGCCCCTCGGAAGCGTACAGCTTGGCGTCGGTCACTGAGGAAGTCTAGCCAAGCCATGGTATGGAACTTCTCCGAAGCCCGAGGTCAATAGCTTTGTTTATGATTATATTGTGGTCGACTAGGTCGAACGCTTTAGTGAAATCAATGAAGGCGACAGCTACAGACGTTTTTCGTTTCTCGAGATGGCGGTATATGTAATCGAGAAAGCTGACAAGACAGTGAGTGGTGGAGGAAGTTTTCATGTTGCCAAATTGCTGAGGGTCTACGACTCTTGCAATATCAGCATAAGCCCAGTCAAACACAAAACTTTCACAGATTAGGCTGGGTATTGGGGTGATTGCAATGGGTCGTAGCTGATTTAAGGATTGTGGGCTGGTTGACTTGGGCACTGGTGATACATAAGAGGTCTTCCAGTCAGCTGGGCATCTGGCTTGACTGAGAGAAGCATTGATGATGGAGCAGAGGGGTTTAGCAAGCTCCGGGGAGAACTCCTTGAATAGTTTCATTGGTAAGTCAATGGGGGTGGTAGAGCGTTTTAATTTTAGCTTGTCCAGGCGTTTTGCTACGTCAAATTCTTCTACTAAGTCAGTGGGAAGGGGGGCTGGTAGGTAAGCAGGGAGAGTGGTTGTGTCAAACCGGAGGAGCGTCTGGCATATAGTAGCGAAATGGTTATTTGTTTGCTCAGCTGCGTCAACATTAGTGAGATGGCTAAGGAGGGGGAGGGGGTGTGTCTTATTGTTTAATCCACAGAGTTCTTTAAGCTTACCATACCATTGACTGATGTTGGTCTGCTTCAGGTGTTGTAATTTGGTTGGGTAGTGGGACTTCTTTGCAGTGCGTATTTTGCGGATGACTCGGTTGCGAAGGGACCTGTAGCGGATGTGGTCATTGAGATGAAAGGCTCTGTCTCTCTGTTGCATAAATCTTTTGATCCGAGGTGTGATCCAGGGCAAGTCAGCTGGGTGAGATCTGACGGACTTCTCGGGGAAGAAGTGTGTGTGTGTGTGTGTGTGTGTGTGTGTGTGTGTGTGTGTGTGAGAGAGCGAGAGAGAGCATCCGTGCTTATCCTCACCTTGACAAACATAGATATAAGAACAGCACCATCCCATCTATTGTTAAAATAATAAACAACTCCTGATTTATGTACTGTACAGCCCTGTAAATGTATTCAATGCATATTATATCATTATGTCTAAATCAAATGTAAGTCTGTATATTTTCAGCCACCGGCTGCAACTCTATTAATAAACCGTTTATTATTATTATATGTATATTCTGTATGCTGTATTTATATTATGTATGTATTTTATGTATGTGCTCCATTTATGTACTATTTATTCAGCCTAGCTAGTAGCGTGTGGCAATATATTTAAGATGTCCCACATGCCTAATTAATGTGCCTGGCGACGTATGGAAGCTGTTAATGTCTCACTTGCCATACGTCGTCTATAGAGCAGTTGACAAGCAGACAGGTTGAGGAGTGCTACTCCCCTTGTGTACATATCTCTTATCCAGTAAATTGAACCTACAAAACCATACAGGTGTTTGTGTTCGCTCCTGTACATAGAACTTATTACCCAGAACACGAACATGGCGCAGTGAACCGGTTTTACTGGATAATTACGAGTGACAGTGCAAACTTTGTGGAAAGCTGGCTTATGGATTCCTTCCCTGTGTCAACCAACCGCCGCCCGCCACCCCTCCTCGAAGAATTTAGCAACTTTGAGCAGTGTCAGTGACAGTGATTTTCTGTGAAGTGTTTAGTGCATTGTGTGTTTCGTGCCATACATTTGTGACCTTGTTCTAAAGGATTCCCAAGGTACACGGTATGTTCTGGGCATTTGTAAGGAGTAAAGTTTTTCACATCCTCCTCTTGTCTTGCCTGAGGGGTAACTGACGCTCCTCGACGTCTCCACCCCCCCTCACAGCTCGAGGAGACTGCTCCCATCCAGACGCACGCACACACACATACATGTACTAACACTCACTGACCGCGGCGGCTCCCTTATATATATTTTATATATATATAATCTACTTATCTGTGTATTTAATTAATTTTTTTGTCTGAGATCTTGTTGATACGACGGACTGACCGGTCAACACTGATTTTAGACACAGTACACAGATGAAGTAGTTATGTCTCGTGCCTTAAGTAGCCGTGGAGCCGACGCCCGGATGAGTCAGTCGGATGATAGCTCCGCAGAGATGGATGACCAGGCTGACCATGACGCTCCAGCTCCAACAACATCGCGCAGCCCTTCACCTCGACATTCAGCGTTGTCTCCAGAGATAATTGCTTTAATGAAGTTTATGAGAGATGAAAGGCGCGAGGATGAAGCTAACAGACGTGTGGCAGACGAACACAGAAGACAAACAGAGGCAAAGAGAGACCACCAACGGAGATTGGAAGACAGTGCACGGTTTGAAGCCTTGATATCTCGCCTCACTGTTAACCAAGCCCCTGGCTCTAACACTGCCTCGGTACTGACTGGTTCAGATACCTCATCAATGCTTCCTTTACGCCCACCAGCCCCACCTAAAGCAGCAGCTCAAACACCGCCCATCTTGAAGCCTGATGTGAATTTCCAGACTTTTCGTGAATGGCGGCGACGGTGGACTGATTATTCTACAATGGTGGATCTCCAGAGTTTGTCACAGCCTAAACAACTCATCCAGCTGTGTATGTGCCTGTCCTTGGAAACTCAGCATGTCTTAGAACATACGTTGCAGGTACCTCCGACCTCTTCGTTGTCTGTAGAGGAGGTACTGGATATTCTACAATGGCACATCAAAGGACAGCAGAATGAAGCTCTGCGCAGGAGGGAATTGTTTAGCTGCAGACAGATGGAGGGTGAGACTTTTGACGCCTTTTATGTATGACTTAAGAGAGCCTCGGAAGAGGTAGATATATGCCTAGGCCACCACCAGCAGTGCGAGGAGACCCAGTTGAAGCAGGTGATCCTGATGGGTGTTAAGGACGAGGAACTTGTCCAACGCCTCACCTCCCTCGACTCTTCCTCTTCTCTTAAGGATGTTTTGACGATATGTCGCTCCTATGAGGCTGCCAGGTGTGCCACCTCTGCCATCCGAGCTCCCCCTACAGTTGTACGCGCTGTGTCCCGGTACAGGAAGGACAAGAAGTCTGCTCCTACGCCTTCGCCCACCACGTCCACGCCCGGTTCATTTTGTAACAACTGTGGTAAGCAGCACGGAACACAGGTGTGTCCAACTGCTGAGTCTACCTGCAACAGTTGTGACCGTAAGGGCCACTGGTCACTCACAGTACGGTGCCCAGCTAAACGCGTCCAGTGCAATGTGCGCGGTCGTCTGAGCCACTATGACAAGTGTTGCCCTACCAACAAACCCAAGGGACAGCGTCGGCGGAAGCTTCAGCGCCCTTCCACCAGTGAGGGCCGCCCACAGTCTTCCAATCAGGAGCATGACGACCCTGGACAACGCTCGAGCCGTATTAGGAATGTGTGCTCCCCCCTGTGTCCCAGGACCAAAATCCCCCAGTACATCGGTGTCATCGTGACTTACGGCAGTGTGTCATCCCGTCTTCAGATGTTGCCCGACACCGGCGCTGATGCTAGAGTCATCGGTCCCCAGCATTTGCAATGCTTGGGGCTCTCTCCAAGTGATCTAGGACTGCCCCCCAAGGATCTCTGCTTTACGGCAGATGGTTCACAGATGACCCCGGCCCTAGGTTCACTCCAAGCACAAGTCACCTTTGGCAACAGGTCGTGTCAAGCCTGGATTGATGTGCATAACGGTGTCCCGACTCCTTTGCTGTCCTACAGACATTGTCAAGAGTTGGCCATCATCTCCCAGGACTTCCCCAAACCTATTCTCGAGGTAAAACACGCCAACAGGGTGCAAGAAGGGAGCAGCAACGACCCTGCTGCCGCCCTACCCCTGCCTCTTGCCAGTGACACCTCTCCTTCGGATGCTCGGAAGTACTTCCTGAAGGAATTCAGCGACGTTCTGGTTACCAAGTCCGCTCTGGAATCCAAGCCTCTCAAGAAGATGGTAGGTCCCCCCATGAGGATCCACCTGAGGGACGACGCGAAGCCCTTCGCTATTTACACCCCTCGACTGGTCCCCCTGGCCTTCCGCGAGGCGGTCAAAAACGAGCTGGACTCCATGGTCGCCCAAGAAATTATTGCACCAGCCGGTGATGACCCGTCTCCATGGTGTCACCCTATGGTTGTCGTCGCAAAACCTAAAGGTGGTGTTCGGATCACCACTGACCTCTCCAAGCTCAACAGCCAGGTGTCTCGTCCTGCGCACCCTTCTCCCACGCCCTTTGCAGCTATACGCAGTGTGAACCCGAAGGCGCGCTTCTTCACGACGATGGACGCCCTGTGTGGATACTGGCAGATAGAGCTTGCCGAAGAAGACCGACCACTCACAACTTTCATCACCCCGCATGGACGTTACAGTTATTGCCGTGGCCCCATGGGATTCGCCGCTACAGGAGACGCTTTCTGTGTTCGAGGTGATATGGCTCTACAAGGTCTGGCAAACTGCGTGAAAGTGGTCGACGACATACTCGTGTACGACGAGGATTATATGGATCACCTCTGCCGTATCTACGAGGTACTCAACAGGTGCCGGAAGCACGGCATTACCCTAAATGCCGACAAGTTTGTTCTGGCCAGCTCTTCAGTTGACTTTTGTGGGTACACCCTCTCGGGGAATGGTATCGCAGCTGACCCGGAAAAGGTCCGCGCCATCACGGATTTTCCCACCCCTGCTAACCTCACTGACTTGAGGTCCTTCATCGGTCTCGTCAACCAGTTAGCAGAGTTTTCGTCGGACATCTCCGCAGCTGCCCAACCACTTCGCCCCCTGATGAGCCCCAAGAGGACATTCCTGTGGACCCGCGACCACGACAAGGCCTTCCAGCAAGTGAAACAGGCCCTGTCTAGTCCACCTGTCCTCGCCACGTTTGACCCAGCCTTGCCGACGGTTCTGCAGACAGATGCCTCACGCTTGTACGGCGTGGGATACGCCCTACTGCAGGTTCATGGTGGAGGGCAGTTCCGGCTCGTCCAGTGTGGCTCGCGTTTCCTCTCTGATACCGAGACGCGCTACGCCACTATTGAGTTGGAGCTGTTGGCTGTGGTTTGGGCGATGTCCAAGTGCAGGTTTTACCTCATAGGCCTGCAACACTTTCACCGAGTGACCGACCATCGCCCGCTTGTCCCGATCCTCAACCACTACACGCTGGACGCCGTTGAGAACCCTCGCCTCCAGCGTCTGAAAGAGAAGCTCTCGGCGTACATCTTCACAGCAGTGTGGCGCGCTGGTAAGGAGCTCTGCATCCCTGATGCCTTATCCCGCTCTCCTGTCAGCCGCCCTACTCCAGAAGACCATGTGCTCGACGCCGACCTCGCTCTTTCCGTCAGGACTGTGGTCACTCTACATGCCGTCCAATCCCTTCGTTCGGACCTGTCACCAGATGACGATAAGGCAATGGAGGACCTTCGAACAGCGGCCCGAGATGACCCTTCCTACGTCCGACTCGTCGAGTGTGTGAGGAATGGATTTCCTAGTAACCGCTACGATCTTCACAACACCCTGCTCCCGTATTGGAAACCCCGCGATGAACTCTACTGCGACGGAGACCTTGTTCTGTACGGAGCACGTGTAGTTGTCCCTGCTGCATCACGTCCCCACGTCTTGGCTCGCCTTCACGACAGTCACCGTGGAGCTGAGGCCACCAAACGACGTGCACGACAGACTGTGTTCTGGCCCGGCATCAACTCCGACATCTCCAATGTTGTCCGTGCGTGTGAGCCCTGCCAAGTATTACAACCCAGCCAGCAGCAGGAACCCTTCATGAGTGACGACAACCCCACCCGCCCCTTTGAGTCTGTGTCGGCCGACTTTTTCTCTGTGTCAGGAAAGTCCTTCCTTGTTATCGTCGACCGTCTCTCTGGTTGGCCGGTTGTCTTCAAATGCGGTAATGACACAACGTCTGCCGCCACCATCAGCAAGTTCCGCCACTACTTCCGTGACGTGGGCGTTCCTGTACGTCTGCGAACCGACGGAGGGCCTCAGTTCACAAGCCGGGACTTTGCTGTGTTCCTTGACCGATGGGGAGTCCGGCATGTATTGTCATCGCCCCATTACCCGCAGTCCAACGGCCACGCTGAGGCTGCTGTCAAATCCTTGAAGCACCTCATCCTTAAGGTGACCCCTTCTGGGAACATTGACTGCGAGGCCTTCGACCGGGGTCTTCTTGAACTCCGCAACACACCTAACTACACCAAACGCTCCCCTGCCCTGCTCACCCTCAATCTTTCTCCAAGGAGTGGCAGGCCAAAACAGAGGATTGTGATCGCCGAGCTGCCGAACGTGTTCAAGACGTCGTCGCCCGCTACAACGACCACGCCCGTTCTCTCCCCAGGTTGAGTGTCGGCACCCAAGTCCGTGTTCAGGACCCGACCTCCCTACGTTGGGACAAAGTAGGCGTTGTCATGGGTCTCGGTAGGTCACGGGATTACCAGGTGCGGTTACCCAGTGGTCGTGTGTGGCGGAGGAACCGCCGTTTTCTCCACCCCGTAACAGTGCCTTCTGCTGACCCCGCCACCAGTGTTGAGTCCCATACCCTTCCCAGTGATCAAGTCCCTCGACGCTCAGAACGGATCCAAGAGAAAAGGTCCGCTCAAGACTTTGCTATGAGCGTATAGGGGGGAGGGAGGTGTATGTATATTCTGTATGCTGTATTTATATTGTGTATGTATTTTATGTATGTGCTCCATTTATGTACTATTTATTCAGCCTAGCTAGTAGCGATGTGGCAATATATTTAAGATGTCCCACATGCCTAATTAATGTGCCTGGTGACGTGTGGAAGCTCTTAATGTCTCACTTACCATACGTCGTCTATAGAGCAGTTGACCAGCGGACAGGTTGAGGAGCGGTACTCCCCTTTTGTACATATCTCTTATCCAGTAAATTGAACCTACAAAACCATACAGGTGTTTGTGTTCGCTCCTGTATATAGAACTTATTACCCAGAACACGGACAATTATTATTATTATTATTATTATTTACAACACTCAATCATTACCAGACATTAACTCTACAGATGTACACACGGAGATACACGTTTTCAGGTGACGAGGCTAGGTACAGGTATAACGCCAGCCAGGTAGATTAATTAACTCTTATCCAGGTACAGGTATAACGCCAGCCAGGTAGATTAATTAACTCTTATCAAGGTACAGGTATAACGCCAGCCAGGTAGATTAATTAACTCTTATCAAGATACAGGTATAACGCCAGCCAGGTAGATTAATTAACTCTCATCAAGGTACAGGTATAACGCCAGCCAGGTAGATTAATTAACTCTTATCAAGGTACAGGTATAACGCCAGCCAGGTAGATAAAGTAACTCTTATCAAGGTACAGGTATAACGCCAGCCAGGTAGATTAATTAACTCTTATCAAGGTACAGGTATAACGCCAGCCAGCTAGATTAATTAACTCTTATCAAGGTACAGGTATAACACCAGCCAGGTAGACTAATTAACTCTCATCAAGGTACAGGTATAACGCCAGCCAGGTAGATTAATTAACTCTTATCTTATACAGGTAAAATATCTACCTGACTTTTATTA